>NC_054704.1:5685074-5750074 GCF_016097555.1 Gigantopelta aegis | reverse complement strand
CCTACGTACAGTGTCGTATTGTAATAAAGTCCTCAATTGTAATAGATTTTTAAATATATATTATATATTTTCCGATTCCAACCTAGTTACGTTTACAGATCATACTAGAGTAGGTTTAAAATTACAAATTGACACTTTATTACAAAGCGACACTATACAGCTATATATATCTATAACGCAGAGTCGAATGGACATTTGGCAAAATATTGATTGATTCTGCGTACAGTGGCGGATCCAGAAAATCCATTGGGGGGGGGGGGGGGCAATGACATGAAGCGGAATGCCAATGGAACTTTGGGGGAGGTTTGAAGGGTATCCATTTAGTGTCTTGTCTATATGATTTTATTAATTTTAGCAAATACAATATTTTGTGTCCATAAGACATCTCAACTGTACCTGTACGTTTAGCAGTTCTATGTTTACATGCATTTAGTGTTCTAGTGATGTCGTTAAATAAAAACAAACTTTAACCAACTACACAGGCACTATACTAATCAAACTGTAATATTTTATCCCATGCAAGTTTGAGTTTTCTAAATCTGAACGACAAAACCGTAAGCTAGTACTGGGAGTGGCAGTCCTGCTATATGCGGTGCAGGAGGGATGATACATCCTGTTACGGGTCTCCTAGGGGAGTGGCGGGCCTGGTAGAGAACCATGGAAGAAATCACGACTTCGCCTAACATCCTTTCGACTCTACCTTGTACAGAGATAAGATTTTTTGTCATGGAATACAGTTTTTTCATTCAGATTTCAATAATAGTATAGAATACAGACCCGCATTTCAACAATGTGGTATTTTGACGTAATCGGCGTTCATACAATCATTTATATCATAATACCTTTAAATACAGCAACAGTTCATAGAACATCTGTAATTAAGTCATGCCAGTCCATTTTCAATGTTAATAATTTACTACGGTCACACCAGATAAAAATTCTCTCTGACGGGTGTCAAATATCAACAAAATTTCTTAGGATATACTTACTTTATCCGATTTATTTACGTTGGCCCCTCTTCTCAATAACACTTTCTGGACAACGTAGTTGCGCAATTGACATGATCGAAGAAAAGGTGTTGCGCCTTCCTGAAATAACAATGGATTTCGTGATTAACTTACAGTAGGGAGGGCATACATCAAACTTTCTTGTTGTGTATCTTTACTGAAATACAGTCGTGATCCAAAATTAAAGATATAATATGCAAACATTAAAGGGACATTCCTGAATTTGCTGCATTGTAAGATGTTTCCGACTAATAAAATACTTCTACGATTAAACTTACATATTAAATATATTTTCTTGTTTAGAATATCAGTGTATGTATATGCAATGTGTTTCTGGTCATCTTAATATTTGTTAGAAGCCCAAACTAGATTTTGTCTTCAAATAATTCCGTACGTACGAAAAAAAACCATATTTCACGAAATAGAATGAAATTTAATCTAGTACAAATATTAGAACGATCAGAAATACGTTTAATATATAGCCACTAGTATCTTATGCAGTAAAATATATTTGATATGTAATTACAATCGTTAAAAAGTCTCTGTTTGTCGATAACATCTTAAAAATTGCGGCAAACTCAGGAATGTCCCTTTAATTACAATAACATGTTTTTTAAATACCAAATGGATTTATAAACAACCTAGGTAATACATCACCAACGTGTATATTAAAGTAATGTTTTCAGTATACACTCTCACGCAAACACTCACCCACATCAAATCACACAGTGCGACACATACACACATATACAAACAAAGAGAAAGAGAGAGAGGGCGAAGGGAGAGAGAGAGAGAGAGAGAGAGAGAGAGAGAGAGAGAGAGAGAGAGAGAGAGGGGGGGGGGGGGGGAAGGGAGAGAGAGAGAGAGAGAGAGAGAGAGAGAGAGAGAGAGAGAGAGAGAGAGAGAGAGAGAGAGAGAGAGAGAGAGAGAGAGAGAGGGGCGAAGGGAGGGAGAGAAAGAGAGAGAGGGGGGGGCAAATGGAGAGGGATAGAGAGAGGGGGCGAAGGGAGAGGAGGAGAGAGAGAGAGAGAGAGAGAGAGAGAGAGAGAGAGAGAGAGAGAGAGAGAGAGAGAGAGAGAGAGAGAGAGAGAGAGAGAGAGAGGGGTGGGAGGGAGAGCCCGACAGCGAGGGAGAGCTCACATGTTAATGCTACAGATCAAATACAATTAACATCTTAAAGTACCTCGCCTCTCCGGTTAATATCCGCTCCAATGTCTAATTCATTTTCAATGTTGCCTGTCTGTCCAAGCTCTACGTGGTAAAACAACCTTTCAGTTGCGTTATCAACAGCAATACTAAGAAGAGAATACAGAAATGTTATCATTTGGTTTGTTGACTAATTGACTACTTACATGATTTTGGGGACAAAGAACAGAGTCGTGTACTAACACACTAACATACAACTGGCCTCACAAACCTACCTGGACAAGAAAACGGCTAAATTGTAGGGATACCATATTGTTTCCTAGCCAATGATTTCATTATTTTTGTTATGAAACTTTTAATGTTTAAAAACAATTTAAAGGCGTATGTGCCTAATGTGAATTAGATTCAGAAAGAAATGGCATAATATTCTTACATTATTAAGGCAATTGATTTACTGGTGTGGGGTTTCTTCATGAATAATTAAGACAGCAACATGTTGTTTACTAAGGTTAATTTTAATCTCGATTGGTATATCAAATATTGAATATCAAACATAACAAATTGACACAAAGGACAAAAAATGCACCATCATTAAGTGGATTATGTGTTTTCGGTATAATATCATATGCCATCACTAGTTTGGATCGCTTTCATCCTTCCCATTAATCTGGTAAACTATAATTCTTTTTAGTTTTCACACAGCATAGATGGAGTACGATATTTCAATTATGCTCTATAACTACAATTATATTACCACTTGGAATTAAGATGTAACCAGAATTTATAAACACAATTTGTATGGTGATAATTTTTTTTTATATAGTTTTCCTACTCTGTTATATCACTCCATATATTACTATATTTACATGGAACACACAATTTTTCGAAAATAATTTTCAAAATAAAGATACTTACCTGCTAGTTCCCTTAGGTCTCTTCAGTCTTTGTAGCTTTCGGCGCTGTCGTTTAACGTTCTTCTGGCATGTGACAGTAAGAACAGACTCCCCATCAGGGCAGTTAACAAGCTGTAGAGGTGACAGCTTGGATTTGAACCTTGGTTCTTCGGGAGACTGAGCCGGGTACTCGAGAGCAGCAAGAATATCAGTTTGCAATTCTTCAGCAGTGACAGTGTTGCCGCCCTTGAACAGAGTGCATTGTAACATACCTTCTGTAAATGTAGCAGTTGATAGCGGCAGTGCACTTTCTGTGAAGACCACACTCGTCAGTTCTGACTGAAGACGCATTCTGGCATTGTTGTGGTTCTTAACGATGTGCTGCATTGCCTGGTCGAAGTTACTCATTAATGTCGAAACTGCGTGCAATATTTCAACGTTATTCTTTTGAAGGTAAAATTTGGGAACTATTGTTGAATCAACTGACATGCTTATATTCAAAACGTCAGATACAATTTGTACAACTTCCTGTGGTGCCTGGACTTGGAATGATTTACATAAAGCAGATCTTATAGTATCTGTGATTGGCTGAAGAGGTTGGTCAGAAACCAGAATCGCAGGTCTAAAATTGATATGCAGATCTCTTTGACTAACAAATGTAATGTCAGCCATTTCACTGAATGTAGAACCTTCCACTTTTCCCATTTCTTTGTTTCTGATACTGCAGTCAGAATCGAAACCAATAGATACAGTTCCCAACTTGCTAACTGCATCCAGAAAGGAGTCGTGGATTTGTTTGTCAGTCATACTGATGCTTGATATATCATTAAGTGTCATTAAGAGAACATCTGCTACAACCTCAACAGACGATGTCTGTTTGAATCCATGCAAATCAAATACAATATTGATTCCAAGATTTGAAGCTGCTACCCAGATATTATAAAGCATGTAACCTTCGACTGTCAAAGGTTTAGCATGGCTTGAAAAATGCTTTGCTGCTTTCTGGACAGCTGCATTTTTACAACACAGAATTTGGGTAACCTTGAAGTGATTTGAATATTTGATCTGAGAAACTTTGTCTCTTATGATATCATCAAATGAAAGGTCCACAGCATGCTTTGCTTTTTCTTTTGATAGAACATATCTTGAGCAAATTTCAATTTTATTTTTCAGCCCTGATATAAATCGACTTCCAAATCTTCTATCAGGAATGTAAAATAGCCTATCTCTCAAAGACAGCAGTTGTACATTATCATACTTGGTGACTTGGTCTGCTGGTACTAAATACCAAAGGCCAACAACTGAAGCTTTGTCCAGCTTCTGTATATCTACGTGTGTCAAAACGTCAAAGGTGAGAGAGGTATTCATCTCATTGGATTGACTTTCCTCAAGCGAGTTTTCATCCACATGTCTGTACTTAACTAACATTGTTTTCGTTTCTGGTACACCCTTCAGTTCACTGTAATTAAATGTACTCCAGAAACCACATGGCAGTTGAATCTTTTCCAAAAGCCAGCAATCTGCTGTTGTGAGTTCCTGCATAAGCGCATCTTCATACGAAGCCAAAGTTTGGTCTGCAAATACTTCCACATATGTTGTGAGCAGGTCGAATGGATGAGTCATCTCGCGGTTATCAATACGCACCACATCTTCCAACCACTCACTGGGATTAAATGAAATGTCCAGAGGCAGGCCAAATAATTTCTGAAATGACTCTCCAGCCTGTATTACCTTCTCAATTAATTCGTCACATGCGTACCTGTCTTTAATCTGCTTGACTTCCATATCTGTAAATATCTTGTAGAAATCCAAGTCATCAATCTGCCAAGCACCATCCATTGGTCTTGTCATTTTAAGGGAGATCGTGAGGATCCTGTCTTTGAAGGATATACCAGATTTGTCTTTAGACTCTATGGCCAGAACATTGATTCTAATCACATTCATTTCAAATCTGAGCAAGAACTTGTATGCTGACCCAAGTTGCCTCATGACATGTGCGACTTTGTTCTGAAAGAAAATATCTATCGATTCAGAGATGCCAGCCTCTTCGAATGATCTCACATCAACATGGAGTTCAAAAGGGCTATCAACAGATTTTGAATATTTGTCCTTCGATTGTTCATTGTCATCATCCAGTTGCTTAGAACAATTGTCTTTAATGGCTAAAATACAGTCTGCAAGACTGTAACAAGCAGAGTGGTATCCCTTCAGTGACTTGTATATGGCAAACAGAGATGACATGTAATGCAAAGTCAGGTCTTTCAAACTGAAATACCAGAAGATCTTGCTGTCACTTGATGACAGTATGATTCTCTTGCTTGTAGGAAAGACTTCAACATACCTTACAACAATGTTTTTAATTGTGGCTATCAGATCAATAGCTCTTTTTGCTGTAGCTGGACCACCCAGGTCCGCAATACTGTCAAGAAGAGAACCTGACCTCAAAATCATTGTTTCCAATCCACCAAGTCTGTTTCCTCCATGTTCTCCTGCTAGAACCATGAAGATGTGTTGTCTGCATTGTCTGTCTTTGGCAGCATCAATAGATCCCCAGTCCACTTCTATTTTGATGGTTTGTCCCATCAGCTTGTCCTTGATCTAAGAAATTAGATGTAAATAAATAGAACAAGTGACATGGTTACATATACTATAATGTTGTAAATAAACTACCCACTAGCTCGCTTCATCATATTGATTTTTAAGCAAATTAAATTTAAACAACTATAATTGTATGCTGTACATAATAAAAATATATCTGTAAAAATAAACTGTATATGTTGATCAATAACGACAAGCTGACAGGTAGGATGGATGACCAGCAGAAAGACGCACAACCAGAAAGATCATAATAATATAATGATAGCAATACATCAGGTTACTACATTTTGACTTCGAGGTTTAGTTAATGGTGTAATAGGCGAGCCTATTACACCGTTATCGAACCTAACCGTATAATCATAGTAACATGATACTTTTGTTTTTCAAGCTAAATTTTACTGCTCAGGCTCAACCATTTACTTGTTTCTGTGACTATAAACAAATTTAATCATGACTCAAGGAAAATCTAGGTTGTGGAGGTTTCTACATCGCTACTATTTTGGTCACTACTTGCAGGTTACCATGTGACACCAGATGCTTTTCCAATGTAAAAATGTTTTTGCAGAGTGTTTTTTTTTTTTGTGGGTTTTTTTCATTTTTTATGTTTTATCAAAACGTTCACTCTTTCCTAATGGAAAGTGTTCAAGTTTTATTTAATTATGCACTTCAACATTTATTGCTGGACATGGATGTTTGAAAAATTAACAAACAACCCACTGTCATATGCAGAATTCATTCCCTCCTAACGCGATAACTCATTGTCATTACCTGATGTCATGATAACACATAGCAATGTCAGTTATCAGCAACAAAATTGTTATCAGGCAGTGACGTAATAACACTTCAAATTATCAGATGGGGAGATTAGGACACGAATTATGGTTACATACTAAATAGAATTAACAGTGTATACAAAAACATGCCTGTTACAGTTATATGATGTTTCTTGAACAATTAAATTACAGAAAGTAATAAGATAGTGAATACTCACGAGTGACTCAAGTTGTGGAATAACCTTTTCCTGTATCGTTGTTTTCATGGTTTCTTCATGAGAAAATATAACTTGAATATCTGCTGTATCCACGACAACATTATGCCCTTCACCCTCAGAAGCGTGTGTCTTCCTAAACCTGACTTTATCATGCAGTTCATTGCCAAGCAATTTCATTTCTGGCACTTCCGACGATGCATCCTGTACACAAGAGATTACGATAGTTTTTATGGCTTTCCATTGAGCTGATTGTAAATTAATTTCCAGATGGTACCTTCCCATTATGAGTTTGGAGAGTATTATTGAATAAAGCCATATGCCTTTTATATCACATTTCAAACCAGCAAATTCAAAACTTTTCATATCTACTTGTATATCCTTTTCTAGGAATGTCTGCGGTAGAAATGACTCTTTTCTGATAGGTAGGTTCTCCAAAATTTGTCTAAAGTGGTCATCTGGCCTCATGCAGAGTAGAGCCTCTGGTTCCGAGATTCTCTGGGTCTGGCTGACAACCAAACCAATCACTCGATCTTCATGTTGTATATATGTTTTTGGTAAGTTGTCTGTTAGATTTTGTGTTTGGCTGACAACAGAATTAATCCATTCATCATCTCCAGGTTGTGCCACACCAATGCGCCACCTTATTGACAGAGGTAAAACGTCTGCTAACTCGACCAAAGTTTTAACGCGGTCAGTATCAATATCTCCATTTGCTTCCTCAATCCACTTCACAGCCTCAAAGTTGCCAAAGCCAAATGCTACATCTAAAGCAGTTGGTGTTAGTGATTTTTCCAAGACATTTGTTTCACTGATAATCATGGAAAAGAATGTATTACTGTGACAGGCAATTGCTTTCAAACAAAACTCATCAACACTCGATGATAGCTCATCAACATTCTGCTTAAACAGGTAACAAGCAGCAGCATCAAATCCACAACTGAGAGCCTTATATATTAACTGTTCTACATCCTTTCTCCTGTGCATGTTGAGTAGGACAAAGAGATGAGCAGCTGGCGTGTTTGAGTCATATCTCATGGCTGCTAATCCTCTATCCAGGACATTCGATGTGGGACTCATCATGGACCAAGCAAGCAGATTTGTTAATGGGTGGTTACGTTTTCCAGCCCCGTCAGTTGTATATCCTTGTATAAACGGTTTTCTTTTCATCACATCTCGGTATGGCATAGTATTAGAAATATCAGTGCTTTGCAAAATCATCCTTGACCAGCCAATGCATCTATCAAACAAACAGTCTACACAGGAGAAGTCTGTCTCAGTGTGTGTTGTGTGTTCTACACTATCCAGCACAATCCCCCTCAACATATCTGTAACAACAGAATGATTTCCAAGTGCAACACACACTGCTGCTGGGGTACAGTTGTTCTTGTCACGTAGACACAGCTGAGCATCTGTAGCCCGTGGGGTGATGAGCTGGGAAATTTCCTTATTGTCCGTCTTTGCAACATGATGTAATATTGTTTCTCCACTAATAACACTGACCCAGTCTAAGCAGTCATCCTCGGCAAACAAAATTTTCACACATTCAGTTTGTTGGTTTTCTATAGCATATGAAAGTGGTATTTTACCTCTGTGACAGGGTTTGCGAGTCCATGTTGCCATATCATCAATTGTGCATTTCTTGATCATTTGCAATAAGAGTCTCAGTGACTTTTCACAGCCCATGATGGCACAAAGATGAAGAAGTGGATAACACGAATATGACATACACATCACTTGAATCACAGTTTCTTGGGCTATTTCGATCATAGCACATGCTGCTTGATCATCTTTCATACCCAGAAGGTGTGGTAAGTTTAAATCAAGCCTATTGCTGGAATCCCTATTACATACACTTGCACCGCTCTGAAAATAACTTAACAAACGGTGTTTTGGCCTCATTTTTCTAAAATCTCCAAGAACTGTAATGTCCTGTGGCATGATCAGGTGATCTAATCTAGGTTGGTGTGCATTAGCTAGAAGCACACGCTTCAACCATCCAATATTGTTTAACTCGGTACATTTCTGGGACTTTAAGTCTATGTCTTCTCTCAATACCACTAACAGTGCAATATCCGTGTTTCCCATATACCGGGCAATATCAAGAGGTGTCATTCCTTCATTATCAGTCATTTTTATTGCATCTTTTGTAGACTTAATAATGTTTTCAGCTAGCTGCCTCATGTTGTAAATGCATGCATAATGTAATACAGTGTATTGAAACGTGTCTGTTTTGAGTACATCAGCAATTTTGTTGAACATCAAATGAATGCAGTTTGGTTCGTTTCCATGTTTTGCAGCTATAAGCAGGAGTTCCTCAGAAAAGCTCTTTGTTGAAAATCGAGAATATCTTTTTGATTTGAGAAGTTTATCCAAAACATCAGAGCTACAAAAAGCAGCAGCAATATGAAGGCAGTTTGTGCTTGGTATTTCCCACTTTTCTCCAAAAGCTTTCAAGCAGATGTCAATTACTTCCCACTTGCCACTAAGCACAGCACAGTCAATTGCACCTCTTGGGTTTCGCTTTGAGGGAATGTTCGTCACAACAGCAGACACCGAAACCCCATGCTGTAGCAGATGTTCCACGAGTTGTGTGTGTCCATGTAGACAACAAATGGATAGGAGAGTTTGAAGCAGCGACTGGACTTGTATCTGTGCTGCTGACTCCATTGACGATAATGCTTGATCCATCCACTGAATCAAGAGTTTTACACTAACCTCTAGTCCTACTTTCCCCGCGTTCAGCAGGTGTGAATCCCAATGTGTATTCGTCTTGAAGTGAATACCTCTCTTGATACAGTCTTGTACGACAACATCAAGCATAGAAAACAGGTTTTTATTCACGGCTATCTCTAGTATATCTGTTTTCAGTGATATTTCAGTATCAGCACTTATCAGTTTTAATATCTGAGTTCTTTCATGCGTATCAGTACTGTCGCGTTTCCCTACATTGCGTCTTGCAAGGACAAAGATCAGATCTAGTACAGTGAGATGTGACGTGATCTTCCTGGAGTACATTTCAGCTCGTGCAGAACGGTCACACAGCTGCTCAAACACGTTAGCAAGCCACGATTTACCAACAAGAGCAAAGGCAAACAGCAGACTAACAGGAACAGACCCAGTATTTTGTTTCAAAACTAGTCTTGCAAAATATTCCAGTTCATTTTTCGTTAAACCACAAGCTTTAGAATTAAACAATGCCTTATTCAAAAGCTTAGATTGTTTTGTGATTTCATTTGAAATATATTTCAAATCAGTGGCTATTTCTTCTATAAATTTCCTTTTTTGGATATGTATTGATATTTCTCTTGTCACATTCGAAAACCCATAAGCTTCACACAGGCACACAGCAAATGCACCCAACAAGTCAGGTTCTGTCTTAGAGCAGAGTCCTCTATCAACACAAATTTCAGCTGTTAACATATGACAATTTGTTACAGCAAACAGCAAAGGTGAATGTACAGTGCAAAGTTCATCTACTGCCTGATACGCAGGTAAATGCAACAAAACGTTGATCAGCTCTACATCCCCATATGCTGCTGCAGCATGGACCATTGTCGAGGACGTGGTTTCACTGAATTTCCACAGTGACAGAAGATACTGGACACTTTTTCTCGATGTATCACTCTGTTTATTGTGGTTTGTCTGTATTTGAGATATCAAGGCTTGCTGTGCTTTTGTTTCACATGGTTTTACCGATGTTGGCAGGTGAAGATATACCTCAAATGTTTTACTGGTTGGAGACACAGCAAAAGCTGTTTCATGAGATGCATTTCGGTTCCAAGCAGTTCTGGTCACATCTTTAAGTCCAAATACTGGTATCATATCCTGAGCCGTAGTAACAGTAAATCTCCTTTTAGATTTCCAGTCTGGTACAGATCGCAGTATTGACAGTCCCCCTCCATTGAGTAGAACTTGCTCAGCAACGTCCCAGTGTTGGCCTGCCATGGCGTACCACAGAGGTGTTGCCTGAGATCTATCTTTCATATTGAGGATATTTCCAACTGATCGGTGTCCTGTTCTACCAAGCTTTTTTGTGATGAAGGACACTGCATCATATTTGCCTTTTTGACAAAGGTAATGAAGTGCAGTATTATTATGGTTATCACAGTAGGACAAGTATTTTGCTAGTTGCTTGCACATCACAGATTCGTCAGAGTCTTCAAAGAGAACCTTCAGAAGCAGGTCCACTGTATCATCTGTCCTCATTCTACTCATGCTCGTCAACATCTGCCCACCTTCATCCTCCATGCAAGCTAACACGTCAGCTTTGTATGTGTTTAATAGCAGACGACACAGTGTAGTGGGAGCTTCTGTAAGCAGTTTGGTCATCGACATTCTGTAATATAAATGGTTATATTATAGAAGTAATAAGATATATTTTACACTGAAGGCAATTGCAATAGTATTAACATAGTTATATCGAAGTAGTTGTGAGTGTTAATGTCAATCATATTAGCAGTTTTGTAAAACAGTAAACAAAGAAAAACAAGAAGCACACACATACATTTATTAATACATATAGTTCCTTCCTTCCTTAATTAATTAATTAATCATTGCTGATATTTTGACCATTTTTCAGTTATTAGACATATTGTCTGTCCATTTTTTTCCCTGATTAGTGTTTTAGTTATTAGTCATGGTTATTAGAATAATATGCGAACATATTTATCAATCTACAAATATTCCCAAACAGATAATCGAAAAAAGATAATGCATTACTGCCATGCACGTTTGTGTTATATGGATATTATTGCAAACTTTCTAGACATCAAAAGTTAGTTGTTAAGATGATTTCTGTTTCAGGAATTAAATGAATAACATAGCATGCCATGACTTACTTGTACACGAATGGCAACATTTACAGATCACAGTATATATCCATGTGGCATGTTTATACAGCGGGTTAATATAACAATACATATGAAGACCAAAGCATACTCATCCCTATGACATGCATACATATATACTGTAAATTCTGAAATTAATGCGATCATAATATTAATGCAAAAAATGTGAGTTCCTGTTATTTGCATTAATAATATGACGCATTTATATATATGTTTTGTCCAGCAATAGTCCAACATTCTGTGTGCCACACGCTATTAAAACAAAAAAAGATTAAAATTCTAATACATTTATAAAACAACTGGAGCACAATTCACGATAGGCAAGATAGACTAATTGTCCAATAGTTCAGCAAAAGCCGACACGATCCATCACGCATGAATGGGTTTGAGCATGCTAATCCCAATGTCAACCATGTATTTGTTTTTACTCTTCAAGTTCGCTGCAACTGTGTTTGCACATTACGAAGATACAGTTGTAATGGTACATGTATGCTAATGTTTAGCCAGATTACGGTAACTATACACTTTAGATAACTGATTGCTGCAAAAATATGCTTTGAGCTGATCTCACGAAAAACACTAGGGACTAAAACCAGCCTCGGTGGCGTCGTGGTTAAGCCATCAGACTACAGACTGGTAGGTACAGGGTTCGCAGCCCGTACCGGCTCCAACCCAGAGAGAGTTCTTAAGGGCTGACTGGGTAGGTGTAAGGCCACTACATCATTTTCATTCTCACTAACTACTAAACAATTAACAATTAACCCACTGTCCTGGACAGCCAGCCCAAATAGCTGAGGTGTGTATGCAGGACAGCGTGCTTGAACCTTAATTGGATATAAGCATGGAAATACATTGATATGAATAGGGACTAAATGGATTAAATGATATGTACACTGACATCTTAGTGAGTTGATTTCACTGAAGACGCCTGTAACTCTGATTTAACTGAAAAATACACGGATGTGTGTTATTAGAAAAATAATATTTCACTTGGCGGCCACTCGCATTAATTTCATGTCGCATTTTAGTCTGCCCACCGTCAGTCGTATTAATTTAGGGACCCTTTAACTTCAGGATCTACAGTATTTAAGTCTACACATAATATACACACCTACAAAACCTAGATAGTTTATGGATATTTTGAATTGGGACTATTCATTTATAACTTTGTAGAATCAGGACTGGGGGTAGAACAGGGGTGTTTGGGGAGGAAGTATAAAAGGTAGGAAAAATAGTTTGTATCAATATCATGTATTTGAGTCGTTTGACATAGAACAATTCGTTTGATAGTGTTATTAAAGTTGTTGGTCTTCTTTTTCAAACAATATTTCTGTGATACTGTATTATATTTACAGATTCAATAAAATTTAGAGAATGTTTCGTAAATTTAAAAATATAAATGAACTGTTTCAACATTAAAAGTAGATTGTTCAATAAAATAATTAAATGTGGGCCTATAACACAAAAATAATTCTTACTTTGGGTATGAAGCCAGTTGTGTATGGTGTTCTTCATTTGTCAACATATAATGTGCGATTTCCCAATGTCCCTTAGAGATCGCCCAGTTGAGCACGGTTCCATTGTTTTCGTGGTCTAACCAAAATGTATCATTGCAGCTGAAAGAAGAGAATAATAAAATAATGTGTTTTTGATCTATAGCACATGTACATATGCGTGTATGCACGTGTAAATGTCGGGTGGCCCAAACAGTATAAAGTTGCATTTGTTTACTATGCTTCTAAGTAATTATGAGAAAAGTGTATTTTATAATGTTGTCATAGTGAATTAAACAAATAGACGTTTAAAATATAAGCTCGTCACATGACAATCTCAATGTCTGTATGGTGGTTGTGTTTATTAAATGTACAACACGATAGCAAACATGCTAATTGTGTTACTTCTGTGCCATATAACATATTTTGATGCTGTCGAATTACATTATTTATACAGCTGTGATTTCACAATGTTTTACTCTAAGCATTTTTGCTTGCTTAGTGTGAAAACAAGTTCAACTTTCTATATTTGATTTCAACATACATTGACTGAAATTTCTTCAGTATGCGCAGTGTTCTTGCTTCTGTTATCGCCGGAGGAATAGAGTAACGCCATGGCATTAATCCTGTACAAAAAGAAAACATTCAAATAACGATACATGCTTCTTCGTTTTTTGTGTGATGCGGGAGGGGTTAGATGCATGAGTTCTGGTCATTGGTATCAATATGACTTTTAATCCACATAATTTATTTTATTAAAGCCCAGTGCATCGCATTTGAGTTATGTGCAACATACACCAGAATGAACAATTAGATTAACAATTTGTTGAAAGCATTCTGTAATGTTTAGGTATTACATAAAATCGTCGATTAAAACATGTTTGAACGGGTCATTCAGTAAATTGTAGAAGCAATCATGATTTTGCCTGACATCCTTTCGACTCTGCCTTGTGCAGAGATACAATTTTGTTATCGGAAAACGGTTTTGTTGTTCAGTTTTAAGACAGTAGACTATTAGAATAAGCAACATAGTAATATTCTGAATAGCAGGTTTTCCTATGATGGGTTTTATGACTAATGGAATGAAAGGTTTGACCAAGGTAACAAGTTATTTTCAAAAATCTGAACAACAAAACCTTTATTCATAACCCAAACTGTATCTCTGCACAATGTAGAGTCGAATTGATATTTCGCAAAATATTGGTTGATTCCACGAATCTGTGACATTTCATAATGTAGAGTATAATAACTGCCCAAAATGCTAAGAACTGAAAATATTCTTACTTAAAAAGTCCTTTCCACTGCAGATAGCATTGAGGGTCTGTTGTTCTACCACGTGACCATGCTTCAGAAGAAGATCCACCATCTCAACATTTCCGACAGCAGCAGCAATAGACAAAGGAGCAGTATCACCCTTCCCTCTACAGTCCACAGCCAGTGGGTCTACTGCAGACAGGCAACTTTTGGCCAAATCCAAGTCTGCAACAGATATTGCATATTGAAGCACTGAAACTTCCATTTTCTTCATATATTCCAAATCAGCTATGTTTAGTTTGCTGAGTAATACCATCAATCTGGCCTCTTTTGTGCTCTTCTGGAGAATTTCTAAGATTTTTCTCATATTTAAATTGTTGTTAGAAGTGAAAATCCTTTCTGTTTCACATCTTGTTATAGCTAAGAGCCAGTTGATTGAGCCAGAACATAATACAGAAACGTATCTGGGAAATACTTTTGGGAAAATATGAACAAGTTTAGCAGCCACCAAGTGTTTTACTTTCACAGGAGACTTTTCTATATGAAACCATGCTATATGACACAGAATATCCGAGATGCTATTTTCAGTGCCATCAGATTTGCTTTCCCCCATAATAGACTTCTGTATTTTGTGAAGATCCATCCTTTCCATAACACTTTTGCCCATCTGAAAAAACCTCTGTTGAGTTTCCAGTGGTGCGTATTTCAGGAATTCCTGCCACAGAGACAACATAAGTGGCAATGGTTCTGTCTTATATTCGAAATATACATATTTGTGACACGGATCAGATTCGGAAAGCAAACACTTCCACAGCACTGATCCACCACGCATAAGCAGACTATCGACCACTTTCCAAAGTCTTTTTCGGACTGCAGCAACAAAAACCTGACAAACACAGTGGACAGAACTGGTCTTGGTTATGCGAACATCCCCCAAGTGGACACTATGGTCAATAAGTGTGCAGACAACATCTTCAAACCCTATTCTCCTTGGACTTTCTGAGATATTCTCTACTAGCTTTGTTAGGGGAAGCACAGTGAAGGTTGCTTCTTCCAACAGGCTGAATGCAAACGTGTTTATTGGTGACGACTGTAACCTGTTTATGTGTGGCCTGATCTCAGTTACCATGTTCTGTGTCAATAAGAACGGCGACCGTAGTAATTCAGGGGATAAGCTGGTTAAAACAGAACACATGTCAAGTCGTTTATATGGACTGCATGCTGCTGCCTGGAATATACCTTGTGCACATATGCGTGTGCATTCGCCAATGGGTCCCGTGATACCATCAGTATTAGCTCCTGATTGGAGTTCATTTTCACGATGGGTTAACAAGGTACTGGCGATCTTTGTATTCCCCTTCCACACGGCAAAGTGTATGGCAAAGCATGTCAGTGTTGATGCCTGGTGGTTTAATAAAAGATCAATCATGTTTTCGTTTTGCTTCAAAGCAGCAATTTCTAATGGAGTATAGAAAAGAAATGTTTTTTCTTTCGCACAAAAGGCAAAGCCACTGTACATGCTCAAATTATTTGGTACATAATTTGGAGTTGCTGCCATCGTAAGCAGCTGTTTAACCAATGCAAGTTGTTTGGCATCCTCATCTTGGTCAGATGTGTCATTAACTAGTGCTGCAATCAACAAAGAATTTAGCTGGTCTTTTGTAAATGTCATGATCTTATCAAGCCACAGGAGAGAATCTAATGACCAAACTTTAGCTGCTAGGACTGCTGCAGGCTCGGCTTCTTTCTGGAATACTTCTGGCAGAAAATCAGCAACCTTCTGGATGAGATCTGATCTGTTGTGTAGTATCAGTAGCTGGAGTAATGAAATATCTTCAACTTGGTCTGTAGAAAACCTTTGGAAAGGTCTCGATATTCTCTGACATATAACAACATCTTCTTCTTTACTCAGTTTGTCCAGGTGTAGTTTGCCATCTTCCTTTAACACTCGACAAATATGGATCCATCTAAAATTAATAGTACTGTGACTGACTGACAATTTCAACACACAAAATAATATGTAACAAAACATTACCTAACAATCTAATATTAAAGTGTCAAAATATGACAATACAGTTACACTAGAGAGATTTGTCTGGACTACATTGCAACATATTACACAGAATACAAATAATTCATTATTACTTCTATGAACACGAGGTAATTAAGTACTTTCAAAATTCGTCGGGTTTTTGTTTTTGTTTTGTTTGTTTTTGTTTATCATTTTTGTAACTTTCACGGGTAATGTACTATGGGCAAATTGTGACATAAATGCAATTATTAAGGTGCTGAATACAATATTCAGGGATTTGTTTTATAACCCACTATTTTCTTTCCTTTGTCATCTTCGCCTATTTTCAAGTTATTCTGCTGTTCACCATACTACTATGATGATTCTAGCATTACTGGAATAACTCAGTTGGACTTTACCGATCACATATATGATTAATTAGCGTATCACATTTGCAGACGAAAAGACTACAACATTTGCAACACCTTAGCATATTTTAAAGTGCTGCTATTACGAATGCAACATTTGCAGCACTTGGAATAGACAATGATATGTTAAATACGCTGCTGCCACTTAAGCTAGTCTTATCATTCAACAAGTATTGGTCTTTTATATGCCAATTCCATACCGCTCCATTGAATGTTTCAGTGATAGAGCACCAGTGAAAAGGTAAAGAAAAACATTTATTACCCCCAGCAGGCACTTATAACGGGGAAAATAAAAATCATAATGTCTCACTGAGAGGTTATCATGCATCGGTCTAATGAACAATACTACTGGATGATTTAACGCTTACAAACCAATGACCTTGTCGGTACTAAACATGACGTCATCACGATTTGGCAAACACACACAATGACGCCATCTAGTTTAAAACATTTGCGTTTACGGCTGTCTGTTTTTGCTGTTAAATTTGTAACAAAATGTCATTTTAATGCAATTCATTATAGATTTTGTACTTGAATAAAGATAACTTTTGTTTTTGAAAATTATCCATGAACGTGATTAAATAACAAAGTTATAGCAATACTCAGAGCAGTGCGTAAAGTGGTTTATATCGTTTCTATACATGTACGTGCATGTGTGTCGAAAATAAAGGCTTTTAGAGACAAAATAGCTCAGGTAATAAATAGAATAACAAACTCGTTACCAGTTACTATCAAATTTATGTCCCTCGTGAAATAATTTCATATAATTATAATTATTTTCTAATGCAACTGGGCAATTCCCTGGTCAAGTAAACCAACAGGTCATTTTTAGAAACTCATTCAAGTGAGACAAGTTTGGTATCATTTGAAAGGTTATTATCTCTAGTGTCCAATATTACATTAATCCTTTCTCAGTAGATGTGTTTTAGTCACTTATAATGCAACTAATGCATCAACCATGAATGCAGCAATATTTTATGAAAAATTCTATTAACACATTTATCAGCATATATTTTTTATACATAAGTGAGTAGAAATAAAAATCTTTATACAGGAATAATCCCATACATGTCCTTTGTTAATTGACATAATATATATAAAAAAAAATATATATATATATTTGAAACAGACTTTTATTCATAATATTTACATATGTTACTTGTGTGTATGTCCGACACCAAAATATAACATTTTTTAATCTCCACTTCTGCTAACTGGTTGTAAAATGTTACTAACTAAGATGCAATGTTAATTTAATATGGTTGATTAAAAAATATAAAAACAATTACTGAATATGTAACAATTACCATGCTACTGTCGTGCTGTTATAGTGTACGTCCGACACCATGTACGCCTGACACGATAAAACATGTTTATTTTTTCCAATTTTGAAGCAAAGTATTGATATTTATGCAATGCCAGTATGATTTTAGGAGACATTTTTATAACTACAGCCAATTATGAATACCTGTATTAATTTTTTATCCATATAAGTGGATTAAGAGGAATTTATCAAAGTGTGCAAAATGCAGCTTCCCGCCAAAAGTGTTGATTATGTTTTAAAGGGTAAAAATTATACTTGCAGCTTACTTTTCATCTCGATAACAAAATAACAAACCCAGTAATTGCATTTACTGCCAGAATTATACAAATTGGAACATTTGTAGAGGATCACAACTAACATGGTAAATGTGACGTCACATATGAGAAAACCACTTTTACATTCATTGGCAGCACTTTACTATTTTGAAATTTTCTACTTCTTTTTACAGAGAGTATGTGTTGAATCAATAAATATAAAGTTACTTATCACAAATAAATGCACAAATATTAAAATTTATCCTATAACTTATCCATGATAACTGACCAATACTTGTTGATATCCATGTCATAAACCCATGTGATAATTTACTTTATTAACCCGGTTAATAATGGTATGCAAATTTACACGGTCTCTAGGTAATGTGTTGCTGTGGATGGGTCATTTGCTTACAAGCCAACAAGACCCGTGTACCTGAGTGTAACGTTTTCAAAGATTTGTTTAAAATGCGTGACGTCAAACTAATCTGTGCTAATCCTGATGACGTCATATTATCGATGGCGGCGACTTTAGTACTGTAATTTACTCAAACATTAATTAGAATATTATTTTAGAAGTGTTATAGGATAAATAGAATTCGCTACTTGTGTTTTTTAATATGTAAAATATCAACCTCGTCTAGTTAATCGGTATTTGTCTCGGCAGAGCCTCGACAAATACCGATTAATATAGACTCGGTTGATATTTTCCATATTAAAAAATACTCGTGACGAATCCTCTATATATCTCTTGCACCTTGTTCAGGTCCCTAGTCACTGGGGTCTGCCACAGCTACAGTTACCCCATCTTATATGCCTTTAATTTAGAATAGTGAAATTTTTCTGTGGTGCTGTCATCTCATAGTCATACATGTAGCTAGTGGCAATGTTCCTTGTGTCACTTGTAGGTGTACACTAGTCACAAGGTGACCACTTTGTGGAACTTTTTGTACATTTATGTAATGCTTGGCTGAAGTGTCTGAAATGTACGTCCGACACCACGGAATTGCCCAACTACAGTTGTATTATTTTGTACTGTAAACATTTGGCTGTAAAAAGTACGCCGTTATGCTATGACATCAGTTACATTACGTCATGTAATGCCCGTAAGATTATATGACGTAACACATATAGAATTGGCAGATGACTTTGTTGTGGACTGCAGAAGAATTTTTACATTAAAAATCAATTAAAATTGACAATGGGTAATAGAGAGAATAACCAACTCGCTACGAGGAGTTACGAATTATCTGTCCCTCGTGAACGAATGTTGTAAAACCCTCGCCAGAGGCTCGGATTTACAACATTCATTCACTTGGAACAGATAATTCATAATTCCTCGTAGCTCGTTAATTATTCTCTGAGCACATAACTGTACAAACATGAAAATTAACCAAAGAAAACGTGATACTCACCGCTTCCTGTTCCCGATCTCGGTCCACGTTTTATCACATCTTTTACATCTCATTTGCGTAGCTGTTACGGATGCTTTCTTTGTTTTTCCCATCACTGGACACTCAACATCACGACGAATCTGAGACCAGTCTGTCCAGATGTCGTAAAGGTTGATAACCGAAACATGCTTAACAGGTCGAACGCCAGTTGTTGGTGATTCTGACAGTGATAACAGTTTACTTATCAAAGCTTCTGCCGTCTTTTCTTTTAGAAATGGAATGTAATGCAGCACGCTGTGCTTACTGGCATCCACTGCAGTTGGATTCATTCTTTCTAGGTGGTTTCTGATAAGATAGTTCATTAATTTGTTGTGCTTCTTGTTTGCTGCTACCATGATGGGAGTCCTTCCACATGAATCTTGAAGACCTAGATTAATAGTATCGCACTGTATTAGTGATCGGACAGTTCCAGTATTACCCAAAGAGCAAGCATAATGTAGTGGAGTAGACTTTCTCCAATCACTAACGTTCGGGTTTGCTCCATTTTGTAGCAGCACTTTGACGATTTCATTATGATTTGACTGTACTGCATCGTGTAGAGCTGTTCTACCCATGAAGTCCCCGAGATCAATTTCTACTCCTTGGTCTAGCAGCCATTTCAATACATCAATTTCTCCATGATACGCTGCTTGCTGAAGAAACCTGTTCAGCAAATGTTTCTCATTCTTTAAGCAAGGGAGACAACGCATTGCTAGCTTTGGAAAGTTTAGTTCTATTTCTTTTATCAGCATTTCTTTGGTTGTAGCGTTTATTTGAAAATCTTCTCTCAAAGACAACATTATGTTCAAAACGGTGTATCTCTTCCACGATACAGCCAAATGAATCCCCTTGACAAAGTCTGCATTTTCCATGTCTTGAAAATAAAGTAGTGAAACAACATTAGCATGTCCGTGTTGACAAGCATAATGGAAAGGCAGATATCCATCTGGGTCTTTATCTCGTGGGTCATGACGTGTAGACGATTCTCCATTTGGATTAGCATCATCATCATACGTGGACTCCACGCCAGATTCCCATCCCTGGTTCGACTGTTTTACATTCGTCTCTTCGAGCAGTATCTTGACTATTTCCTCATCACCCAGCTCTGCTGCTAGATGCAGAGGGGGTCTGTAGAAGGAGCTCTCAAAGGGAAGAACGTATCGACAGTAGGTCTTCGCTAATCCAATCATCTTGAACTGGATTGCGTAACAGGCGAAATGGAGGACGAGTATATCATCCAGAAGACCTGGATCAAGTCTAGGTAACATCATCTCCGTAGATTTATTGTTCAGCGTCAACAACATCCGCCTGCAACTGAGACCGTACACGTCGTAGCAGTCCAGATCAGGACTCAGCTGTAACAGGTAAACGACGACGTCGATCTTGTTAAACGTCAGGGCGCAGTGGAGTGGTGTGCGCATGCCCATGTCCTTCATGTATATAAAGTCCCGTCCAAACTGACCAATCAGCATCTCACAGGCATCTAAACGACCTGATTGGGCGGCGTAATGAAAGGGTGTGGCTTGACGCGAATCTTTGAGATGACGTGGATCTGTCTCTTTTGGTAGATTCTGAAGAACATCTCGAAGGACAGTCAAGTTTCCTCTTGAAGCAGCGAAATTTAGTTTATCTAGTGGAATATCTGAAAAAAATATAGACATCACTCTTGTTAAAATATCTAATTTTCTAATGTAGTTGATATGCATGCATGAATGAATGAATAAATGAATGAATGAATGTTTATGGACTCCCCAGCAGGAAAACTGCATCGCCTATTGGGTGTCAATCTAAGGTAAATGCAGAAATGAAATGATGATCAACATCTAAAACAGTTTTGAAAGTAAACAGCTGCGAATGATAAACAATATAACCAAAACAAAAATCGAAATAGTTAAAAACAAACGCTGTGGACAGACGGTATAAACAGTGTTACACCCTATGTATGGAGCTGTTATAATCAAAACAATATTGCAAAAAAAAGGAACACATATTTGAAAACTTTATTACACATGATTATAGAACTTGTTTTAAAATTTCTAAAAGATACCTAAAATATTTATTATATTCGCCACGCTCAAGGAACACCATGATAATGTTGCCACCCCCTTTAGAAGTGGTCAGAATACGGCCCTGATAGATTATTCATACTTTATTATATCTACAGTTCGGCACAACGAGACGCTTCGTCGACTGTAAACTGGTTCAACGGTACAACCATTAATCCTCTTGCATGAATTGGATTGTTGGTCTGTTGACATAGCAGGTTTCTTTAATACTGCTCTAACTTGTAATAATCTGCTCTTTGTATGTTTCTACCTGTCCCAGGTGTTTTTTGTGTGTTTATGTCTCTCTCTCTCTCTCTCTCTCTCTCTCTCTCTCTCTCTCTCTCTCTCTCTCTCTCTCTCTCTCTCTCTCTCCCCCCCTCTCTCTCTCTCTCTCTCTCTCTCTCTCTCTCTCTCTCTCTCTCTCTCTCTCAGTGGTAATGCGCTCGCCTGATGCGCAGTTGGTTTGCGATCGATACCCGTCGATACCCGTCGGTGAGCCTATTGGGCTATTTCTACTAATGGAAACATTGAGCGGGTTTTCTATTTGTCAAAATTACCAAATGTTTGACATCCAATAGCTGATGATTAATATATAATGTGCTCTAGTGGTATCGATAAAAACAAAATAAACTAATTCTCTCTCTCTCTCTGTCTCTCTCTCTGTCTGTCTGTCTCTCTCTCTCTGTCTCTCTCTCTCTCTCTCTCGCTCTCTCTATCTCCTCTCTCTCTGTGCCTGTTTGTATGTGTGTGTGTGTGTGTGTGTGTCATTTACAACGTTGAGTACATATCCTGTCCTGCCAGATATGTTGTTCTCTGTCAAGTTCGTCATTTCTAAAGCAACAATAGGCCTGCTCACCTTGCCGTAGTACAATTATAGTAGGTAGAACGGAATACTGTGCGTTATGCTATTGGTGTTTGTCCACACGCTTCATATTCCACTGTGTGTGTTAACAATGATTACTATGTTAGAGTATTCTCCCAGTTTTTGAAGTTAAGTAAAACAGCATTGGTTGTGATTATAAAATCAGTTGGTCATTAAATATTCTGTAAAATGGTGTATTGTTATGGTGGAGATTCTAACATGGCGGGATATGATTATATATATATATATATATATATATATATATATATATATATATATATATATATCCGTAGATGAAAAATCGAATCATTGTTACCGCAGGATTACTAACCGTGTAAATATTCATGCAAATACTGTTAGCTTGTCAGAGTAATAATTTAGAAAGTTTAAACACATTTATAAGTATAGTACCGGAAATAAGTCATCAACTTTGAAATTTACTTATATACAAACAATTACTTTGCTCACTTGTAGTAAATTATTTCACATAATAAATTAAAGAAAAATAATTTAATTAATCTGTTTGTAATCTTTTTTTAATCTATGACTATTTATACTCTTAAACATAAGGTACAGGCAAAATGATATTTCCCTATATAAGTAGCAGTCATATTGAATCAAGCACAACTTGTTTCCAACTTCTTACGATTCTAACAAAACTTACTACGATAGGGCTTTGTTTATGTACCTCAATATACAATCATGGCTAGCCTATTGGTAATGTTAGGAGACATGTACCTGTGTTAGTGCTATCCACACTGGTCACGGTAAAGGGGATAAAGGAGAATGCCTCGGTCGTTGTCCCACCTAAGTAGGTCTGAAGATCGCCTGGCGACCACTGACACAGACCGCTGTCTTCAAACAGAAATATAACGCCAGCACACACCGACCAGAATCGACGCCCGTCTCTTTCATAGGAGATCTGAAAGAATAAAGTATTGACACGTGTTACTGAACTTATTTAAGTTTAGAACATCTCAAATGTCAAACACAACACCAGCATAACCTAATTTGAATTGGTAAATAGTACTCTCTCCATCTCTCTCTCCCTCCCTCCCTCTCTCCATCCCCCCTCTCCTGTCTTTTTCTCGCTCTCTCTCTATCGCTCTCGCTCTCTCTCTCTCTCTCTCTCTCTCTCTCTTTCTCTCTGCCTCTACTGTATCTTTCTCTCTCTCTGTCTGTCTCTCTTGCTCTGTCTGTCTGTGTCTCTCTCTCCCTCTCTCTCTCTCTCTCTCTCTCGCTCCTGTCTCTTTCTCTCCCTCTCTCTCCCTCTCTCTCTCTCTCTCTCTCTCTCTCTCTCTCTCTCTGCCTCTCCTGTATCTTTTTCTCTCTCTGTCTGTCTGTCTCTCTTTCTCTGTCTGTGTCTCTCTCCCCTCTCTCTCTCTCTCTCTCCTGTCTGTCTCTGTCTCTCTGTCTCTGTCTCTCTCTCTCTCTCTCTCTCTCTCTCTCTCTCTCTCTCTCTCTCTCTTTCTCTCTGCCGCTACTGTATCTTTCTCTCTGTGTGTCTGTCTGTGTGTCTCTCCCCCCCCCCCTCTCTCTCTCTCTCTCTCTCTCTCTCTCTCTCTCTCTCTCTCTCTCTCTCTCTCTCTCTCACTCTCTTTCTCTCCTTCCTTCTGCTTTCTGACTTATTCTTTACCAATAATGCAACATGGGTAATAGTACTCGTAATCGTAGTTTACAAATTTGTTAATATCAGCCATATCGACAACAATACGATGAAGATATCAATTCTCCAGTAGTTCACCGGATAAACGCCAACAGTTTTTATTTTGTTGTCTCGTCTTCTTTAGAAGCAACATATTTTGTTTATCAGTTCTAATTCCTCATCAGTGAGATCCAGTGGTAAATATTCTATATAACTATTTGCAAGGAAGTAAGACAGAAGAACCCCCAATACTGCCACATAATATACACTTATGAGTTAGCAGCAAGGGTATTTTTATATACAGTGATAAACAGTAACAACACTGAATGTAAATAAGCATAAGCACACCTTTTTATACTGAACATCTGGAAATTTGAATGAAGGCTTCAAATCTCGACGTGGTGGTTTTGGAAGGATGTCAAAGACGCGGATGATTCTTTCTCGTGACCGAAGTACCTCACTGTTCTTGTGCAGAAAAATGAATCCCTTCTCAAAGCAGGACACAAAGGTTTTATGGATTTTCCTTCTCACTTCGACCAGCGTGCTGCTGGAGCTGGTGTAGAAGGTTTTACTCAGAATGCATGGCTGGTCGTAGCTTGCGGCCTTGAACTTGACAAGGATGTCAGGAGTTTTCTCCCTTGGCAACGTTGGCGACGACGAGAACACATACTGGCCGTCGTCGTTGGTGTCGCCCCGAGTGGCTCTGAAAAAGATTAACTTTGACATCAGAAGTAGGAGTGATCTACGAAACAAATCACTTGTCATTACTTTTCATGATATAGTGATTAAAGCTGCACGGGCAGAACGTAGCCTAGTGGTAAAGAGTTCGCTCGATGCGCGGTCGGTCTGGGATCTATCCCCGTCGGTGGGCCCAATGGCGTATTTCTCGTTCCAGCCAGTGCACCACGACTGGTATATCAAACATCGTGATATGTGCTATCTATCTGCTGGATGGTGCATATAAAATACCCCTTGCTACTAACAGAAACATATAGCTGGTTTCCTCTCAAAAAAATATATGTCAAAATTACCAAATGTTTCACATCCAATAGCCTAAATTTATTGTGCTCTAGTGGTATCGTTAAAAACCCCAAACGTTTTTAAAACTTTGGTTAAAGGTGCAACTTGGCCTCGCCATATTATAACATTATTTACTAATACAAAATACAAACACATTTTCAGTTCTAATAAACTCGGCGTCGACTCACTATATAATAACATCATTTACAAATGCAAAATACAATGTTAATGAACTGGTGTGTTATAAGTATCAAGGTTTTTTCCAACGACCTTCTTATAATATAGATACAAGTTTGTCTCCATTTTTGTTTACTTCTTTGTAACATAAACTTGAAGTTGAGTGTAATATATTTTTTATTTAGATGGCGAGTAAAGACAAACGGTATATTTAAATGGCGTTGGACGGTACGAACATTAATGTCCATTGTTTATTGTAAATGGTTAAAAAAAGATTAACATTTGACCGAGAACGCAGCTTTAGCCTAAAGTTTAGGCTAGACTAGACTGGTAGATAATGGGTCGCATCCCATCACTGACTTCCACCGAAAGCGATTGTTAACGGCTCATTGGAACGGTATATGGACATTACACGACTTCTATAAACAAGAAAACCGCCCAGATAGTTGAAGTGTGTGATACGGGCACTGCTTGAACCTTAATTGGACATAAGCACGAAAATCAAGTTAATTTTTAATAATGCTGATGTATGTTTCGGTCTTTGGGTATTCTTATTCAGCAAATGGAGTTGAAATGAAATGAAGGTATGTTATTAACTATGAGTCATCAGTATTGTTATGGACTGGCATTAGATTTGTTTTTATTAAGACACATGTTTTTATGTAATAAATATCTAACAATCTTCGAAAGTAAAATGTAATGCGTAGTTCGAGTATATAACAACAACAAATAATTGTAGTATTATAAGCCAAAGGATTACAATAAGTATGACAATCCATCATATACACAGGAAAAAAAGAGTTTGTTTTGTTTACCGACACCACTAGATCACATTGATTTATTAATCGTCGACTATTGAATATCAAATATTTGGTGTTTACAGTCTTAGAGAGGAAACCCGCTATATGTTTTTATTAGTAACAAGGGATTTTTTATATGCACAATACTACAAACAGTATATCACATACCACGGCTATTGGTACACCAGTCATAGTGCACTGGCTGGAACGACAGTTAGCCCAAAGGGCCAACCGACGGGGATCGATCCTAGACCGACCGCGCATCAAGTCCCGCCACTAAAAGAAAAAGAAGAAAAAAAGAGGTGCACACGCGTGGTCATTGAACCATTTGACACTTACTAACAACACCTACTGAATGTTCAAGCACATCTGTCTTGGACACACGGTGCGACTAGCCCGAAGAATGTGTGACGTGTAGGCTGGCGTGTCCGATATAGATGAAGGTGTCAGAGAAGTGTTGACATTGTTCCGCCTGAGCGCATCCAGGGGTAGGCCCTATCAGTGAAACAAATCGACCGTCCATGTGTCACGGTGTATCTTTAGGCGTGATGATCTGAGACGCTCTATTCCAAGTCAATGACGCGCTATTGACGTCAATACGTGCGCACTTTATTCATAGATTATTTCACAATCCACTTAACCTATCTCTACATTATCGGCTGAAAAGAAATTAATTGATTTACACGGCGGCAGAACCTTTGAATATACATTGTGCATTTATGCGATGTCGGCAAACGTTTAATCTGCTTATGTTATATTATAACAGTATATCAGGGCCGTAGCTAGGATTTTTTATCTATAATTATTTATCTATATACATGTATATTATATATGACCTCACATTAACAACTGGTCCCTTACTCCCCCTACCCACTTCCAACGTTACCGGCATAATAACTAATTACCATTTTCATTCTATCTTCAATTCCCATTATACCACACCGTCGCCAACTTGCTGTTGGTAACTCTAATTAGTACTCTTCTCCTACGTGGGATGCAACTCGGACGACAGGTCCGGCCCAAGTCCTTAGGGTAGATGCTGCTGAGAGGATTCTAATCATAGGCAGTCTCAGCCAGTGTCATAAAAGTAGCATCATAGATGGCCTAATACTTCCCATATGAGTTGCTAGATATTTCTGGGCGGTCGCCGGTTCATGGATGCGAACTTAGTATCTACCATTCACAAGGCCCGTGTTTTAACCATAACACTACCGAGGTCGGTTAACTGTACTCTCTCTACTTTATGGTATCAGTCAGTTTCCATTAGCAGGGTTTACAACACTTAATTATGGATTTGATTAACTCCTGTAGTTCATAGCAGAATGGACAGTATAGTATTTAATCAAGCTAACGGTATAATATTATACAATACGTCGTGTGAGCGGTATGATATTATACAATACGTCGTGTGATCAATCTGTATGCAAAGGCACTGATCGAGTTTATAACGGACATGTGTATGCACAACACTCCAGGTTGCAGTCACATGTATTGAGAAATCGCTCTTCGCCACAGAATCGTAGTTTAGGCCACTTACCTTTGTTTGACACCTAATAGCCGATCCCCATGTTTGTGAAGGAGTGTCGTTAAACATTAATTAATGTATTCATTAGTTCTGGCCACATGACATTGTATATTACGTATTAACTAATGGTTAGGAGGATTTTATTTGGTTGTATATATCTTGTACGTTCATTTCTGTTCTATTTCAGAATGAGTGCACAATTTCGAGGCGAGCAGACCCTTAGGAACGATATATATATGTGAAGTGTTTATGCGGTGCAGACCCTTAGGAACGATATATATGTGAAGTGTTTATGCGGTGCACATACTAGGGTTGTGGCATAAGTTAAGTGTTTCGGTTTATAGATATAGTAGGATTTTAAAAGTGGTTGTCTCAAGTGAGGACATGTTACCCCCCCCCCCCCACACACACACACACACATTCCTACGATGCTAGTGAGGTGTAAGGCCACTTGTAAAGTAAACTCGAACACTAACATTAACTATTAACCGTTGTCATGAACAGACCGCCTATTATTGTCAGCTATTATTGTCGCCCAACACAGATTGTTGAACATTAACAGGATAAAACACTGGAAATAATCACGAGAAACGGTACTCTGGAGTCATATCTACTTACATGCCTTTGAAGTTGTACTGTTTGCTGATAAACTAGCGAGATATCTCTCGTGTGAGTTGCGTATACATGTGTTGTGGTTGTGTGTACGTGTGCATGTGCATGTGTGCGTGAGTGTATGCATGTGTGTGTGACTCCCAACTTGTAGTAAATCCCATAGTATGAAAAAGGCGTTCTCTGTGGGATAGACTATATATACAAAACGTTACGAATCCATTAATTTTACTATAGTCCTTCCACAGGAAACGCTTTTTTCCATTCTACGGAATTTACCACAAATTATTTATTTCTGAGCCGATTGTTTTCGAAATTGCACACGAAAATAGTATTTTGTTGTTATTTCCAAAACACTTTTATTGGTTTTCTTAGGTCAAACCAAACTGAAAATATTCACAAAAACATCTTTATAGGAGGATGGGACGGACTTTTAGTCGTTTTTGTTTATCCCTTAAAATTAACGATATCAGGTCCACATGACTCGTAGAAATTGGAAAGATGAATTAACATTCGGTGCGTGTCACATAACCTCAAACGTGCCCGATCAACAAGGCCAAATCATTAAATGTGTATGATTTTTAACCCCATGTCTGTGGAGGAACACTCGTCTGTGGTGATATGGGTCGTACGACAGATATACATGTTACTGGGATTTCCCATCACTGTTTCACCAAAATGCCCCATCACTGTTTCACCAAAGGTCGTGGTATGTACTGTCTGTAGAAAAGTGCATATAAAAGACCTTTTTTGCGCCTTTTTGGTAGGAGTATCCTATATAACTGTTTATGGTTTATTTTCCCTCACATTACCAAATGTCGAATTAACCACAGCAAAGAGATTAACGTTTTAACGTGCTCAGGCCTTACTAAACAAACATTTGTTTTCCATGTCCTTTTCCCAGATAATACAATGTTATTCTCATACTCACCCCATGACGGAGGCCACTTTATCGATCCTAGTTCATACCCAGCTTCATCCGCGTAGATATGAGATGGACATCGGTTTATCTGTATCCCCGAGCGAGTCCATCTTCTTTTAAACCCACACACGGCCATCCGTGTTTATGTACACTTCTATTTTCAGATTCAGGTAAACCCATCACACACTATGAATCATCACTTTAACTCCGATATTTAAAGCAGCACTCTGTGCCCTATCTGCTGAATGACGTGTCAGAGTTTCTGTCACTGTCGACCGTCTGTGTCCAAGCGTAGAGATATAACGACTTACTACAAACCCAAAGCCGGTTGTTGTGGTGTTGTCATGACGTTTCGCAGGTAGACCAAACCCATGGGTATCGGTAACGGTCATGGGGCGGTCTCGGTAACAGCTAGTATGCCAATAGAACATGTAACTAGATGTAGCGGATAATCCCCTTAACAATTGATCATAATCATGGTCGTATGATTTGACTGAGGCTCAAGAGAAACAACTAAATATAGCTCATAAAGTAACGTGTAATAATAATAGTATTAGTAAGTGGGAGCGTAATATAGTATTTGTTTCACACTCACTTGTTACATTCATTTCATTTGTTACATTTGAATGAGAGCGAAACGGTCGTCCATGGTTTGTTTTCCCACCCTTGGTCCTCGCCCTAGATGGACACAACAATATTTGTTATCAACACATGTAAGTAGTGAAGAATTTACGTAGTATGGATTCGTAACAAATAATGCACGAACCCCACAGAGGCGAGTTAATTATTTTTATGAATCCATACTTTCGAGTACATTCTCCAGCTTATTTATCGTGACATATTATGCTACTCCTACCGAAAACCTAGCAACGGCTCGTCTATATGTGTACTTTTCCATGGGTAGGACAGTGCATACTACTGCCTCCGATGTAACACTTTTGGGGCACTGGTTGGAACTTAAAACAACACCGACAACGACAGTCACTTAACTCACTTTTAGAATAATAACAAAAATACATGCAGTGTCTGCAATACGTTTTGAAATACGTTTTATTTTAGAAAGCCCCGGACCAAAATAACAGAAGCTCAGGTTGTCTGAGCGCTTTACTACTGGGCCACGTCCCGCCCTAAGAGGAAAACTCAAGGATACACAATACGCTCTGCAACATATCCAAATATCCTAAGAGGAAAAACTCAAGGATACACAATACGCACTGCAACATAGCCAAATATCCTAAGAGGAAAACTCAAGGATACACAATACGCACTGCAACATAGCCAAATATCCTAAGAGGGAAAACTCAAGGATACACAATACGCACTGAAACATAGCCAAATATCCTAAGAAGGAAAACTCAAGGATACACAATACGCACTGCAACATATCCAAATATCCTATGAGGAAAACTCAAGGATACACAATACGCACTGCAACATATCCAAATATTCCTAGCAAGAGGTTACAAGTTCTATCCAGAATTTTTTTTTGCTAGTGCATCATGGAGTTGTAAAGGTTATATTCAGATAAATCAGGTTCTGTGACTGAGCACCACCTCCACCCCTTTGACTGCGCACTCTGTGTACAGCGGGGTTTAACGCTCAAGCTGTATTCTAACGACGCGGGCGACGCGAGGGACGCGAGCGATATGTTTTAGAAACCATTGGTTTCAGTTACTGCATCCTAACCGTATACAGCGCGACAGAACAGAACAGAACTTTATTTACACTCATATCACCATGCGGTGATATATGGAGGTGATTTACAAATATTTTGTGCAGCTGCAGTAAAACAAAAATATATAGTACAATAAACTATAGACAGATTAATTTAAGCTGTATCCTAACCGGACGCGGGCGACGCGAGTCATTTTGTTAGGAACCATTGCTTTCAACTGCTGCAGAACGTGCGACACAAAAATAAATAAATGTTTTATTTAACGACGCACTCAACACATTTTATTTACGGTTATATGGCGTCAGACATATGGTTAAGGACCACACAGATTTTGGGTGGAAACCCGCTGTCGCCACTACATGGGCTATTTTTTCCGATTAGGAGCAAGGGATCTTTTATTTGCGCTTCCCACAGGCAGGATAGCACAAACCATGGCCTTTGTTGAACCAGTTATAGATCACTGGTAGGTGCAAGTGGTTTACACCTACCCATTGAGCCTTGCGGAACACTCACTCAGGGTTTGGAGTCGGTATCTGGATTAAAAATCCCATGCCTCGACTGGGATCCGAACCCAGTACCTACCAGCCAGCGTGCGACACAATACCGATAGGAATTTTTTCTTCTTTTTTTTTCACGCGTCAACAGCGACAAAAATATATTAACCAATCAGACAAGTATTATTTGCCGGTGTAACGTGGTATTTTGACTCCCGTAGAAAACTAACCCCCGGTCACTTTTCTACGGCAAAAGAGTCGGGTTTTTTACAGTTGAAAAATGACTCCTTGCTGAAAAAAAATCTTCTCATTGGGAGTTTAGCAAGTTTCTACTTCAGTTATTAATTTGCAGTCAATTCTCTCTATAAAATTTCAACTTATTTTCGTGCTTATATCTAATTAAGATTCAAGCACGCTGTCCTGGGAACACACCTCAGCTATCTGGATTGTCTGTCCAAGACAGTTGGTTAGTTGTTAGTGAGAGAGAAGAGGGTGTAGTGGTCTTACACCTACCCATTGGGTCGTTAAAACTCGCTCTGGGTGGAGACCGGTGTAAAAGGAACGCAGGTCCGTAGGAACAGTAGTCCTATCGGACCTCCATAGTTTAGGAACCATAGTCCTACCCGGACTTTCATTCCTGGTTTACTTTTAAGTTGTTTTTATCCTAGGACTTGTATTCCTACCGGACTTAAATTCCTTCTACAACAGTGACAGAAATACTACTCCGGCATATTAGATGTCCGTTTATTATACTCTGCAATTTGCACGAGCTGCCACAAAGACACGAGAAAAACAGTGAGGTTTTGGCAGCCTTGCCTCGTAGTGTGATGGATAAGTGTACGAGTCTCTGAAGATTATTGTGGGTTCAAATCTCCATGTCAAGTTTGAGTATCAACTTAATTCTTTTTTATACGTCATAGACTTGTGGATCAGACACATGACTGAATTTTTGTAATCGTCTTACATTTTTGTTAGCATATTGAACTAGGACGAATATCTTGCTTTTTTCAAAAGTATATAATGCAACTACAGATATAAAGTAGGCTATATGTTCATGTGTTCAACACGAAGAAATATACCCCCCCCCCCCCCCTCAATATGTAGCCCAAAATTGTTTTAAAAATATATATATGAAAACTGGTAACTCAAAAAAACACCTTAACATTTGGTGAACAACAAAAGACAATTTCTATATACACCAACATAATTTTTAATAATATGTTTTGTAAGTTTATATTTTGACGGTAATTCACAATCTGATTAATTGTGATTTTCTTAATCTTTGTCCGATCGGACTTCCATTCATCGGAATCCTAGTCTGTGGGACCTGTATCCCTAGGACTTTAAGTCTGTGGGACGTGCATTACGAGGAATGTAAGTCCGTGGGACTTTTATTCCAGGTACTCCTAGTCCACAGGACTTTCAATCCTAATATTCCTAGTCCTGTGGAATTTATTTCCGATAGTTTGCTTATTGCATATATATGATTCCTGAAAATCCCTGAAATAAAACTTTAAAAACTGTACTTAGTTCTAGTAGTTAGTACTTATAACTAGTACTATGATGACCAGTTACAACAATATAAAATAACAGGCATAGTAAGTGTGAAAATGTGACTTTTATTGATAAACAATTAAAAATAGCATCAAAACACTTGAAATTAATTATCACTGACTGCCTCATGACAGTTTTGACCATAAAAAGCATAAGATATTAGTTGGGGAAAGGGTCTCTGTATTATTATACCTAGCCGTTAGGAACACCATAAGCGTTCGAGACTGGGTGGAGGTAGGAGTCGGGAGTGGGGGAGGGGGGGGGGGTCACTCCCCCAATGGGGGGCAATGGACACGTTCGGGCAAAATGAGCTGGCCTAAAATCTTCACCATGCATTTCTATAATTTTACTCACAATATTAGTTATAATCCATGTAAACATGCAGACTGATTTGTTTGGAATCCTATTTAGCGTCTTTGTAGTAATGCGAATATAAATATACGTTGTGTTCCAGATTCGGATATTTTCGTTTCATTCAGGCAATAAAAATCAGCATGCCTCTCCCACCCCTTTTCCCAAAAAGGGAGCTTGAATGCCTATAGCGACCAAAACTGTCAGATGTAAAAGTGTCATGAGTAGTTAGTTTGTTTAAAAGGATCTTTGTAAATTGTGTGTGCATATTATTGACAGTATGATAATTGTTAGGGGTCACTGTTTTGTTTTAGTCGGTGTAGTAGGCCATTGAGCTGCTAAAACCCACACTTAGTCATTGATATTTCTGTTAATTGATAAACATTAATGAAAACCATTTAACATATTAGTTTATCGATGGTATGGTTTGTTGGGACTAAGATATCATAGAGGCTAGAGTCTGATATGTCATATGTTAGACCAAATTAATTTTTGAAAATGAGCAAAATTGACAAAGCAGGCACATGTTCAGTAAGCTATGCAGGGGAGAGGTCAAGACATTTGCTTTGAAGAGGGTGTTTAGAACACGCCACCCCACCCCACACCCTATGTACACGCGCCTGCAACTTTAGTGACAGAAAGGCACAAACTTAAAATTATATAATAACAAGATAATGTATATAACGCAAATATCACATTATTATTATTATTATTATTATTATTATTATTATTATTATCAAATACCAATATATAATGTCTGACAGATAATTGTGTTGGTATATCATATGGACAAGTTATACTTATTTGCGAGTACTAATATGCTTCGAATTATGGAAAATGTTTTTGAGTTTTAACATTTATTAGTTGGAACAATACGCAATGAATAAAGACCTTGGTTCTGCTCATGTAATAAGGACAACAGAATGTGTACAGACTCTTGCAAATGATATAAATGGAAAATATTGGAATAAATGGAAAAAATTTTAATAAACTAAATTAAATAAACCACAAAGGAAACTGTTCTTCATTTTGTTTACATTTATAATTTAATTTTTATGTGTACGACCGGACTTAAATTTTGATTGTCCAGGAAGGCAAGTCCGGCCCGGACTTGATATCCTGGCAGTCAGACCAGTATTCCTAAGGAACGTAAGTCCTAGGACTTGCATTCCTAGGTATATTAGACCTAGAACCTGCATTCCTAGGAGATTAAGTCCGGGCAGCCCGCAAATTGCTACACTAACCACGATAATACGCTCTGAGCTATCGAAGCTTCCATTAAAGGAAGTTCTTTAACTCAACCTTATGCATGGGGCCTACAATCTACGCGGTCGATCCCGCTTACGTGCATGAAACAGTGGGCAGACCTAGCACTGGCTAGTATGTATTGATGTATGAATATCTATATATTGTATGTATGTCGAGGTTGACTGTTACATACATAGATATTAACGCACTGGCGCAGGGGATAATTAACTCCTTTCTGGCCTCAAAAATTGTATGTATGTGTATGTATGTATGTATGTATGTATGCATGCATGCATGAACACATACATGCGCGTGTATGTGTGGGGGGATGCAAGTCCTATCTTTGTATATTGTTTGTGCAATTAGACCCTCGTGCTCCATAACATTTCGGATTGATTTTTAATGTGTGGGTTCAAATGATTCTGAAAAGCGAACTAAGGTCCAAATAACACAAAACAGCTCAAAATTGGGATCCAAGTAAACGTCTTGTGATTTGTATTCCACTTGGCTACGTCCCGCCCCAACAGATAAATAGCCATTGTTATATTTCTCACATCGCAAGGTGAAAACAGCTATTGAAATTCATAAATGTACGATCGATTATTATTATCTGTTTTGAAATATAAAAGCCTTCCTTTGTGGTACCCGGTTTGAAAATGATGAAAGTGTGAAGACTGCAACAGAAACGTGGTTGATGAGCCGGTCAAAACAGTTCTATTTTGCTGGTATCAGTGGCTTGAAGGATAATTAGGAAGTACAATGAAGTTTGCGCTACTTCTAACATTAGCATGATGAGAAATCACTGGATATGCAAACACTAATATGTTAAACAGAAAAAATTAATTTAATGTGTAATTTAAGTCGTTAAAAAGACTTTGTTAATCAGATACATCTTATAATGGCGGCAAAGATAGACATTGGTATCAAGGTGTCCTTGAAAGTAAATTCAGCCGACGCACCCGGACATAGATGCAGTAATTATAAAATTGATCACCTACTAGTGACATATGAACATTATTTCAATCAGGTCATGAATTTGATAACAAGTGCTGTTGATTATCTGTCTAGGAGACACGATCTCGATAAAAGGCTTTCTCGTAAACGGAAGTAAAATGGGTTTAATCTTGCAGACACTTACACAGTGTGGCGGCCTAGTGATAAAGGCATAATGCACTGTGCGCAGGTTACCAATAACATTTCAATGGTATCCGGGAAACGGTATTGTTACACCACAATAATGGCGAATTGCCATTCGGGTTTCGTTCGACTGCGGACAGCGGACAACCTTATAATGCTACATGTCACGTAGACATTAAAATGTCTATTTGACTTTGTCGGTGAACGGTGTAGATCGGCCCGCTGTGATTTCAGCAAAGATACTAAAACAAACAAACAAAAACGCACACTAGTGCTCAGTTGAACCGATCGGTAGATCGACAAAACGAGACAAGACAAGGGGTGCACTGATCGAACATGTTCTCACTTCTATACAGACAATTGTCTTTCTTAAGATCTATGGAGTTTAATGTTTGATTCTCCCAGTGAGTAATGGATATACCCGAAGCTGTAAGAAGAAGAGTAAATAGCGTGGATGTCCCAGTGTGTGCCTAAAACATGGTCACACACGGAGTATTCAGACAAACCGATATGCAGCTATTGTTTAAATGGGCACTGACGAATATGGACTGGCTTCAATAACGTACACGTCGCTATGGGGTGAGTATTATACACTGCCTGATTATCGTTTGAATGACTAGGAATAAGTCATTCAATGTAATATATAAGATACATTGCAATATTTTCTGAGGTAGGGTGAGGTGGAGCAAAACATGTAAATAGAAAATTCAAAAAAAGGAATATAGCATTTTTTAAACTGGTTATTTGGTGTCAAGCATATATGGTTATTTTTGACATTTGGTCGATACACAAAAAGAGGAAATCCACTGCCGCCATATAGGATATTCTTATCGAAAATGCAGTAAAGTGTCTTGTATATACATTTTGTTATGGCCATGCCAACACACACCACGACCTTTGAGGTAGCAGTCGTATAAAACCCGATCCACCGAGGGCGATCGGCCTTGCCACCCATCACACCTCAGATGAGCACTCTACTACTGAACAATACCCCGCCTCTGTGTGTAGGGGTTGGAGCGACAAATATAGTATTGACTATTCTTGCTGGCGCCTAAAATACTGACTATCGCAATGCTGAAATTAATTCGGAATTCTTCAAATATTATGCAATTTGGTCATCAGCAAGGAATGATGTCAACCTTTGAAGTTTAATCCTGACACTTGATAGACCATTTCCCTAACCCACCTCTCACGACACGACCTTGAACGCTATCATAGCTTCTTGTGTAACGCTATCATAGCTTCTTGTGTTTTTACAATACATAAAACATTTCCCCAACACAACCTATCTCTCACGACAGGACCTTGCACGCTATAATTTCTTGTTGTGTTTTGACAATACATAAAACATTTCCTCAACCCACCTCCTAGACCATTGCACGCTATCGTAGCTTCCTGTGGTTGAATAATAAATAAAACATTTCCCCAACCCACCTCTAAGACAAATTCTTGCACGATATCATAGCTTCTTGTGTTTTGATAATAAATACGCATTTCCTCAACCCACATCTCACGACAAAACCTTGCACGCTATCATAGCTTCTTGTGTTTGGCAATAAATAACACATTTCCTCAACCAACCGCGCACGATAAGACCTTACACGCTACCATAGCTTCTTGTGTTTTGATAATATATATATAATCTCATTTTTCAGAGGAGGCGACATGAACGACGACGGTCAGTATACATTTTTGTCGTCGCCATCGTTACCAAGGGATAAACCCCTGGACATCCTCGTCACATTCAAGGCCATAGGTGCTGATGAGCCATGTATTCTCAGTAAAGCCTTTTATATCAGCTCTAACAACACGTTGGTGGAAGTGAGAAAGAAAATTCAAAAATCGTTTGCGTCTTGCTTCGAAAAAGGGTTTATATTTCTGCACAGGAACATCGAGGTACTTCGGTCACGAGAAATTACCACGCGAGTGTTTGACATTCTTCCTAAAGTACCAAATTCGGACTTGCAGTCTTCATTTAAATTTCCAGATGTCCAGTACAAACGGGTTAGCTATGTTATTTATATTTAAAAAGTTAATGATATAATAAATAACATGAATATACTGGTACAGTTTAAATTTAGCATAATACTGAATGAGTTATCTACGTTATTTATATTTTAAAAAGTTAATGATACGATAAATTATATTTATCCCGCAATCACTGTATTCACTGGCAAGATATGATGACTAGATAAATAGGGAATAACTGTTTACTGTCTTAAGGTATCGGCTTTATCCTGTGAAGGTTAGAATGGCGAATGCAGCGATGCTCTGCTGAGCTGCATTCGCCATTCAACCTGAGCAGGAAAAAGCCGATATCTTAAGACAGTAACCAGTTATTTCTTTTATCCTGCAATCCTACAGCAATTTTCGGAAAACCATTATTTATTCCAGTTTTGTGTACGCAAATCGAGTATTGTCAACCTAGCAAGGCTTTTGCCGTATGACGTCGTACAAGATACATGACATCATTATTTGTAAGACGCTAGCTACATTGTGTCACATTAAAAAAGCGTTTCTAAACTCTAATTCATAAATAAATATACAAGTTCTGTATTGTTATCGCAAACTAAAAGTTATTTGTCTTTACTGTACTTCACCAAATGATTTAAAGAGTATTTTTTATTGAAAATCTACTCTGAAATAGGCCTACTCGAGTCGAGTAGGGCTTATGTCACGTGACCTATATTTTTTGGTCAGTGATCCAAAATATAGATTTATTCAGCAATCACAGTATCCATTGGTAAGATATGATGACTAGATAAATCTCTATATTTTCGGTCACTGACCAAAAATATAGGTCACGTGACATAAGCCCGACTCGACTGAGTATTTCAGAGCAGATTTTCAATAAACATACTCTTTAAATCATTTCTTGAAGTAGAGTAAATAGAAATAACTTTCAGTTTTGCTATAACAATACAAAACTTGTATATTTATTTATGAATTAGAGTTTAGAAACGCTTTTTTAATGTGACAGAATGTAGCTAGCGTTTTACAAATAATGACGTCATACGAAAAAAGCCTTGCTAGGTTAAAAATACTCGATTTGTGTGCAAAACTGGAATAAATAATGATTTTCCGAGCCTCGCTGCATTAGCCATTCTAACCTTCGCAGGATAAAGCCGATATCTTAAGACAGTAACCAGTTATTCACTATTTATCTATAGTACTGTCGGCAATAGAATAAAACTGATTTTCGTCGATTATTTCTTACATATTAAACTGACAAGTAAATATTTTTTAAATATCTATTTAATGATAGTCTACCTAATTTAGCAGTTACTTGTTTGAGCGCTCATTGATGTTCAAGGTGGTGTTTACTCTTGAAATTAAAAGAAAAATGTCAGTGAACAGGTGATTTGTGCACTTTATTGGAACAGACTGTAACAAATGTTGGTCAACGTGTGTCAATTTCATGGCTGTTACAATATGTGAGGGACTGTTTCTGATGATGGTTTGCCCCCATCCCTCTCCAAAACAAAATATTTGTAGTCATTTATAAGTAACTTTTGAGCAAAACTGTCAAGAACCATATTATGAGTGATCCATTATACCGGTATTAAAGGTGCTATCTCAATGTTGCCCAATGACATCTATTGCAAATCTTTCTTTTTTTCTTTTTTTTTTAAATAAAATTTTGATTTAACATTTAAAGAAGACACCTTTAACAATATGCCCATAAACGATTATAGGAAATAATTTTATCTACTGGTAGAAAATACATTTTTATTGGAGAATCTTTATCACAGTTCGCATTATATAGTACCTTTAAATTGTTGCAAGATTGTGTAAATTTCTAATGTACTTATATTGAATTTATATTCAATAAATATGCTTATCATAATTAATAATTTATGCTGCAATTCAAAATAATCAGTTAACTTGCAGTTTTAAATTAAAAGTTTGTTTAAGGGTAAATGAAATTGACACATATCAATCAAAATGTGTTATAGTCTGTTCCAATAAAGGTCACAAATCACCTGTTTACTGACATCTTTAGTTTAATTTCAAAAGTAAACACTACCTTGTACATCAATGAGAGCCCAAACAAGTAAATGCTAAATTAGGTAAAGTATCATTGAATGGGTATTTGCAAAATATTTACTTGTCAGTTTAATATGAAAGAAATAATCGACGGAAATCATTTTTATTCTATTTCCGACAGTACTATAGTAATCATATCTTGCCAATGTATACAGTGATTGCTGGGTAAATCTCTATAGTTTTGGTCACTGACCAAAAATATAGGTCACGTGACATAAGCCCGACTCTACTCAAGTATTTCAGACTAGATTGTCAATAAACATACTATTTAAATCATTTGTTTTAGTATAGTAAATACAAATAACTTTTAGTTTTGAGATAACAATACCAAACTTGTATATTTATTTATGAATTAGAGTTTAGAAACGCTATTTCAATGTGACATAATGTAGCTAGCCTCTTACAAAGAATGACGTCATGTGTCTTGTATGACGTCATACTGCAAACACCTTGCTAGGTTGACGATACTCGATTTGTGTACACACAAATGGATTAAATAATGATTTTCCGACAATTCCTGTAGGATTGCAGGATAAAAGAAACAACTGTTTACTGTCTTAAGATACCGGCTTTATCCTGCTCGGCGAATGCAGCTCGACAGAGCCTCTGCATTTGCCATTCTAAAGCCGCTATCTTGAGACATTAACCAGTTATTCCCTATATATACACATAGATACTGTTTAAATATAGTATAACAATTGAACGAGTTAGCTACGTTATTTCTATTTAAAACGTTAATGACATGGATACATGCAGGTAATTAATAGTTGTAGTAGTGGAAGTAGTAGTAGCAGCAGCAACAACAAAAAAGTAGTGGTAGTAGTAGTAGTAATAGTAGTAGTAGTAGTAGTGGTGGTGGTGGTGGTGGTGGTGGTAGTAGTAGTAGTTGTTGGTTTAGTCATCGTCATCAAAACCGGTATCATAAATCAGCGAGCGAGGGAGCGATTATTTTGTGTTTTGTTTTATTTTGTTTTGTTGTTTTTTAATTTTGTTTTCAATTTTGTTTCTAGATATGTCATGAAGAAGACACTCGCACCTGGTCAGTGTGTGTTGGAATTATATTTCTGTATGAAGACAGCGGTCTGTGTCAGTGGTCGCCAGGCGATCTTCAGATCTCCATACGTAGAACAACGACCGACGCATTCTCCTTTATCCCCTTTACCGTGACCAGTGTGGGTGATGTCACTGCAGGTATACCTATATAGATACATTTTTCTTTAGATTTACCAGTCTGGGTGATGTCACTGCAGGTATACCTATGTAGATACATTTTTCTTTAGATTTACCAGTCTGGGTGATGTCACTGCAGGTATACCTATGTAGATACATTTTTCTTTAGATTTACCAGTCTGGGTGATGTCACTGCAGGTATACCTATGTAGATACACTGCAGGTATACCTATATAGATACATTTTTATTTAGATTTACCAGTCTGGGTGATGTCACTGCAGGTATACCTATATAGATACATTTTCCTTTAGATGTATCCGTCTGGGTGATATCACTGCAGGTATACCTATATAAATAATTTCTGTTAGGTTCGGCCTTTGATATACCAGTCGTGGTGCACTGACTGGGACGTGAAATAGCCCAATGGGCCCACCGACAGAGATCGATCCTAAACCATCTGCGCATCAAGCGAGCGCTTGACCACTGGGCTACGCCCCGCCCGTATACCTGTATAAATACATTTTCCTTTAAATGTACCAGTTTGGGTAAAATGAATTTCAGGCACAATGGTTTAAAGGAAACAAATACAGTAAACCTCACGGCTAATTGGTTATTTCGACACTTTTCTAAAGAGAATGAGCCAGTCTGAGGAAGTCTAGATCTGCCACACAGGTTACTCCTTCACCAAGGACTATTTTAATATGGATTTTCCCGTGGGGAAGTTGAGATTGAGTCTGACTCGAACAGTTATATAAGCACGGGCCCAGGAACTGCGGACGATTTCGCCCGATAAAAATTTACAGAAATTAGCGATGTCGAATCGTTTTAAATTAATATGACGGAAATTGGGCACTATTTTATAATTCTTGAACTTAATACGTCTTTACTTTCAATTTTGACAACTGGCACGAAACATATTTAACATGTTTATTCTCACGGCGGATTAAAGGGACATAACTGAGTTTTCTCCATTGTAAGATGTTTGCGACTAATAAAATAGTTCTACGATTAAACTTTTCTTGTTTTCTTGTTTAGAATATCAGTGTCTGTATATTCAACGTGTTTTTGGTCGTCTAAATATTTGTAAGAAGCCCCAACTGGATTTTGTCTTCAAATAATTTCGTACGTACGAAATAAAAGGAAATTTAACCTAGTACAAATATTAGAACGATCAGAAACACGTTTAATATACAGTCCCTAATATTCTATGCAGAAAAATATATTCGATATGTAATTACAATCGTTAAAAAGTATGTTAGTTGATAACATCTTAAAATTTGCAGAAAACTCAGGAATGCCCCTTTAATCAAATAGGTCAGTCCATATTTTGGGATGTTAAAATATTAACGGTACCGGCAAGAAATTCGCGGGTTCTGTGCAGGATCCGTACGGCACTTATCGCCCATGCAAACATGTCTGATTTAAGGGAATCGAATGCTGTGATTGGCCGAAATACTTTACGGGTCATTGGGATTACCATCAACGTGCGGAAACGTTATCCCCAAACAAACAAACCCGAAATGAACCGCGGTTAGCAAATTGGGAAAGGTGTACCGAACTGTGGGCTTAAAGCCGCAGTAACATCGAATAATTGTCCAACCGTAACACACACACACACACGCACACACGCACGCACGCACACACACACACACACAAAGGTAGCGACTAGTAGCGTTTAACATTTTATTTAAAGAACGGTAATCATACCACACCTAATTCAACGAAGTATATTGATCTCTTGCTCACATATATGAACCTGAGAGCGATATATCTTGCAAGCATGGACAGGTATCTGAAATTCAAAAACAGAAACCGGACCTGAACACTGCGTTGCCTAGGGCTGCGAACAAACAAAACATACTGCTCACCAACGAAAGCATTTGTAGATTACAGTTGGATCGACGAAGATAGCTTTGTTAATAAAACACCACCAGTTAAACGATTAAGTATACACAGTGTAGCATATATGTAGCAGTCGGTATTTTGTGCGTGAAGCTATGTTCAACAAAGTTCACAACACCAGCTACGGGTTAGGGCATCATCTTTTATTCATGTAGACACAAGACACACCCTGCAAGGATTAAAAACACAAACGTTAACAATATGGTAAAAACAATACAAATATATCCCTGTCGAGGTAAAACAAACATTCAGGCATATATTAATGAAATACATTGCAAATCATAGAAAACCGTCATTAAGCATTATCATTCTGATGATTATGAATCATCATCCTCTTTATCCTAAATACCGTCATCACGATTATTAATCATGTTAACATACATATATATATATATATATATATATATATATATATATATATATAATCAATTCGTGACCACCAATTATAATCATTGATTATAGCAAAGGGGAGATAATTTATAGTAAATAGGGTTATTTAAATGATTGTAATTATAATTATTTGACGTAATAAAGAGATATACTTAGCTTTATCATTAATGAGTTTATGAAAGAAAGGATATAAATTACAAGAGTATATTTAAAATTACAAATATATAAATATTAAGACTTAACCTGTAGCTTAACATACCATATGAATTACACGTGGCATTGTGTTGATATATTCGATAACAACTGGGGAAACCTGCATAAAAATAAATTCATAATATCAATTGTTTAGTATATGGTTTCCATATATCTATTATACATTCAGAAATAAAACATTTAAACTAATTCATTCCAAAACCAATGTTGTGGTGTAGTTCGTCATAAAAACAGTTGATTAAACGTAGCTAAATTATTAACTCAGATAAGCTAACAACTAAAACAGAAACTTCACTTAAATCATAAAATATATAGTTTTGACAGCAGAAAACAAAGATGGCTGACATTCATTATGTCACGCCCTGTAATCCATAATAATTAAAAGGCAGATTTATTATTAAATATTATATGTTAAATTATTCATTAATCATTACCAGGAATAGAAAATTAGGCATTTACTATTATTATTTAAGTTTATCTTCTATAACAAATTAATACTAACCTTTAAATTAAACTTCTACTATTTCTCTCTGATCTGAACTTGTTTCTCCAAATACTAAATAATTCTGTCCCGTCTGGTCAGTCCAAAGAAAGCATGCAGATACAGGTGAGCGTTAATTATCCAATGGGAGAGAAAGAGACAAGGGTCAAAGTTTAAAGATAGCTTGGGTGTTTGTATTGTAGCTATGGCTACCAAAAGAGCTCACACTGACTGCACTGATGTGGTCACGCGTGGTTGACCAGCATACACGAACACATCACAGGTACAGGGCAATACTAGAAAAAGGTGATAAAATGTTAATTATAGTGATATGTTGTTCAACCTGTAGTTGTTACAGCCTGAAAATAAACATTAATGAAATACATACTAAATACCATACTTAAAGGTACATACTCCTCTAAGAACCTGAAATTAAACATTAGTTACATACAACCTATATGCTTAAAATACACGTGTACTACATATATACCACGCTGAATGTATTCTTGTCATTTACATTTGACCAAGTGCCAAGTTACATTAATGTAGACTAGCTCGTTGGAAAGCAGATTACTGTTTGAATGACGCTACAGTAACTATGCTGTGTTGTAATTTTCTGCCTCCGTCTGTTTGTATGTCTGACAGTGTTTCAGTCTGCCAATGTGTATCTATCGCTTTGTCTCACTGGATACATGCTTTCCAGCAAGCCAATAATTCTTGACGAAGTTTCATCCGCGATTAAATCTTGTGCCAATGATAAATCACCAGGCTGTGATGGCTTGACTGCCGAATTCTACCAGAACTTTTTTGGTTTAATTGGTAGTGATCTGGTAGAAGTAATGAACGACCCACTTAATAAGGAAAAGCTAACTTTCACCATGCGTCGTGGTGTAATCGTTTTAATTTGGAAAGGTAATGAAAAACAACTTCTCAAAAACTGGCGACCTATTTCTTTATTAAATTGCGATTACAAAATTATCACAAAAGTTTTGGCTAGTAGAATTAGAGAATTTTTACCAAAAATTATTCATCCAAATCAGAAATGTTCAGTTAAAGGCAGATCAATTCATGACGGAGCATCATTGATAAGAGACTTAATAGAATATGTTAATCGTAATAATTTACCTGGGTTAATACTTTCCTTAGATCAAACGAAAGCTTATGATAGGGGATAATGGGATTTTTTGTTTAAAGTTTTACAAAAATTTAATTTTGGGCCAAATTTTATAAAAATTATTAAAACATGTTATACTGATATTCAATCAGCTGTTAAAGGTAATGGGTATATATCAAACTTCTTTAATCTCTCCCGGGATATTAGACAAGGGTGTCCGATCAGCACTGTTTTATATATTTTGGAAGTGGAAACTTTGGCTGAAGCTGTTCGGGAAGATTCCGAAATTAATGGGATAATTTTACCAGATGGCTTCGTTAGTAAGTGGGTAGGCTACTCGGATGACGGTAACGCAACTTTATCTGACTTTGACTCAGTTAAACAACTTTTCAATATTTTATATATTTATGAACGTGCATCTGGAGCTAAAGTTAATTTTCAGAAAACCAACGGTTTCCTAATGGGGAAACTTAGGTACGAGAAAGACACTCCTCTTGATATAAGATGAACCAATGATAAGATTAAAATATTAGGTTTCTACTTTGGTAATATTGATGTTTCGGCAGATAACTGGGAACCCAAAATTCAAAAAAATTAAAACAATGTTAAATATATGGAGTAATAGAAAATTAACATTACATGGTAAAGTAGTTGCTGTAAATTCACTTGCCACTAGTGGCATTTGGTATTTATCAAACGTTTTGGAACTTCCGGAAAAATATGCTAAACAAATTGATACAATAATTTTTTATTTCATTTGGAGTTATAGAAAACATTTTATATCAAAAGAGCAAATTCAACTACCTAAGGAGTTAGGTGGGTTAGGAGTTGTAAATATTCGGTTAAAAATTAAAGCACAAAGAATTAAATTTGTAAGTAGATTTTTGAGTTTACAGGGTGAAGGGAATTGGAAATCTTTAGTAGATTACTTTTTAGGCCAGTATAAAAATTTAAATATCGACAGACAAACTCTAAAATGTAAAACTGTAAATAAAAAACAGAATTTTAAATCAATGCCGAACATTTACAAAGACATACTATTAATTTGGGATGAACTTGACATTACGCGCGACACGGAGAGTTAACAACATATTCTGTATGAACCTCTCCATGACAACCCGACTATAAGTAGCACACAATACAAATACATACGTAGAGAAGGACTAAATTTAATCAGAGACATATGGGACTTGGGTACGAACGACTTTATGGACTTCGCTGGTTACTCACCTAGTGCGGCATTTTATCGCCAGATAAAAGACCTACAGGACAACTTTCCGCGACCGCTATTATGAACATTAAAGAATGAAGACCCCTTTGATGGTGACTTAGACGCCATCTTTCGTATCAACGTAGGTGATACAAATAAAGACGTGACAGTCGCGAAAACTAAAGATATATACATAGTTTTGTTATTGCGAACTCACAAAGAGGCATCGTTTAAGACCAGATGGGAAACCATTTTCACTGAAAGCATAAATTGAAAAAATATTTGGCAGACACTAAATTCCGGCCTAATTGAAAATCATGATCATGCTTTTGATTAAATTTATAAAATGATTAGAAATGTAATTGTAGTCAGAAAATATCTCTACGATTGGAAGATTGAGTCCACCCCCCCCCCCCCCGAGTGCCTTGTGTGCGACGGAGTGGACTCAGTCTTACACGCCTTTTTTCACTGCAACAAAACTAGACTATTTATTAAACAAATTGAATCCATTTTTAAAAAACGTTTTGGACATAAATTCAGATTAAATCCATATAGAATGATTTTTGAAATTAAACATAAACCTGGCAACTATGCGTCGAACTTAGGGATCTTTCTCTGGAGTAAAGTCATAAGGCACTGAAGGATAGATTCACCCCATACACCATTAAGTGGAACATTTTATCCAAAGCAAAGTCATACTCTCCAGCGAGCAAAAGATGTAACCTCTGCCTGAAGGAAAAACTGTTCATAATGTATAAACCTGAAACCAGCACACTAAACTCCAAGAATGAACTCGTATCAGCATGTCGACACAGACGCAAATACCTTCTGTGCGCATACCACACATCACCTATAGACCTGCATAGTGACGTAACCTCGACGTCACAGAGTCCATTACGTCATCAGCTTTCCGTTGACGGTGTAATTAAATCTACATCTGATGAGTGAGAGCAATTCAACTCTCTCACGAAACAAGCCTGTCATGTAGAGATAAAAATACACTTTTAACGATGTATTTGGCTCCCACACGGTTGAGCACTCTATAAAATAGCGTCTTTCAAATCGAAAATCGAAAACGACTACTATATATATACGTATGTATGTATGTATGTATGTAGTATGTATGTATGTATGTATGTATGTATGTATGTATGTATATGTATGTGTGTACGTATGTATATATTGATTACTGCATGAACGGGAGTGCTATACTGAATTTATGAAACGAGTTTGCGAATTATCTTATTCTCCGAGCGATAGCGAGGGGTATAAATATATTCCCAAACGAGTTTCTTAAATTTCGAATAACACTCCTGCGAATGTTACAATTTATTTGTTATCCACAAACTATGATTTTGAACAAACGTTAAATATGATTGTAATCGCTTCACAATCGACCTTAATAACATCCAGCGATGTCAAATACTTTTTTTATCATTCATTTTTTTATTCGGATCTTCAAACACATATTATTGCAGTACATAATGAAATGTTACATTTTCTGTTAAAACACACAATTATTAATTAATACAAGAAGATATGTATTACATGTGAAGTACTCTACTAAGATATTGCCACTTTTTTCTTATTTTACTAGCTTTTTCCGGGGAGTAAATATACAGAAAATAAAATTCAATCTGCTTATAATGACGTATGTGAGCTAAACATGAAATATAATTTGGTTGAGTTTTTTTCATTCTACAAATATGTATATAGTATTTTATTAAAAGCGAACAAAGATTCTTAATAAAAAGACCAAAAAGAAGTACCTCAGCGGTATTTCGTATCACAGTGCCGCATTTTACATTTAGGTCATCTAGGAAGCAATACCAAATAGTTTTAACATACTGACATTCAACAACTAAATGAACTAGAGTTTCTTTAGTATCACCACAAAATGTACATAATTCAGTTTCAAAACGTTTGCATTGCATCAGCTTACTGTTAGTATAGTATATTCGGTGATTAATTTTGAACTGAAAAGATTGTAATTTCGCATCGTCAGTTATTCGAAAAGGCATTTTATAAGCATTTAACCATTTGATCCCTTTATTTAATATTTGTTGCCATTTTTGTTGTGATTTAAAGGAGCTCAATCACGAATTTAGTGGAAGAGGATACTGTGTTCGATTTATGTAACATTTTTCAAGACTATATTCATTACTTAGACCTAAAAAGGTGTTTTTTGGAAATGCGCGGTCAGTCTAGGATCGATCCTCATCGGCGGATATATAAAAGACCATGGTATGTGATATCCTGTCTGTGGGATGGTACATATAAACGATCCCTTGCTAAAACAAAATGTAGCGGGTTTCCAAGGCGCGTGTGCAGGGATTTCAGCGGGGTTGGGGTTATAGACCATGCTCCCCCAGAAAATACATTTCATTTTTTTTTTAAACTTGAGCAAGTAAGGGTTTCGACCTCCAATACCCCCCCCCCTCCCCCTGCACATGCACCCGATTCCTCTCTAAGATTATTTGTCAAAATTACCAAATGTTAGACATCCAACAGAAGATGGAAGGAAGGATAGGATATGGTTTATTTAACGACACACTCAACACATTTTATTTACGGTTCTATGGCATCGGATGATTATTAAATCAATATGCTCTAACTTTGATGTCGTTAAACAACCCCCCCCCCCCTAACTTTACCCTTTCCAAATGAAAGAATATTTATTTGAATTTGTCAATTTTAACACGTAAAATTAAGAAATGAAAATGTTTATTGTCTACTTTAGTATATTTTATTTAAAAAATATATACATGATTAATGTGTTACTAGTATACAAACTAAACTTTGAAAGTTCTACTAACACTTTATAAAATATCAATTCTGAAATAGGAAGGTATGACTGTCGATAATACGTTGTCAAGATCAAAACGGTTTTAAAGGAGCTCAATCACGGATTTGTTTCTCTAAATATGCATTATAAATGGAAATTACATTCATTTGGAATACCAAACCTAGTTACTGTATGATCCAAAACATTTTAACTGAACTACGATCGAGGGAATTCCACGACACGCTTCATTTTTAAAATTTGAAAATCTTCTTGTAAAAAGTCATAAAAATACGGAAAAACAGACTCGTAGTGATAAGGCTACATATACGACAACGGTATAATGTATTTGTGGATTTTATATAAACGATCGCCATGTATAGAGACTTGGCAAATGAGGGCCGGCTATATACATGGCAAATAATAAATTTTTTTTATTTCATGACGAAAATAACCGCGAATACGCTGAAATAAAATAATAAACAGTCGGAACATGAACTCACCATTTATTATTATTATTATTAGGCGCGTGTGCAAATTATTTTGACTGGTTCGCAAAGTGGTATTTCGGTTTTAATGTATAGCGTAAAAAAACGCAGTGTACTGTTGCATGTTTTGTCGTGCAAAGGTTGGCTAATTATTACTTAACCCATTTGAATCCAGTTCTACGTGCAGGGACAAGTTTAGCCTGCCGTTTGTGCGTGTGTGCACGCACGTTAATCTTGCATTTTTATAGCCAAAACTCCTCCAGATAAAACACCGCCCCTCCACCCCCAAAAGGTAGTAGTAGGCTAATAATAATAATAATAGTAGTAGTAGTAGTAGTAGTAGTAGTAGTAGTAGTAGTAGTAGTAGTAGTAGTAGTAGTAATAGTAATAGGAATAATAATTGTGTATTATTATTATTATTATTATTATTACATGTATTATAATGATGGTAAAATCACGTCGCGGTAGGGTGGGGTGGGTGGGGTCGGTTGTTACAAAAACATTACATAAATTTAGAGGGGGACCCGCGAGTGGTCTCAGCTTTAGTAGTAGCCTATAAAAAAAAAAAAAATTGAGTTTTATTGCCCCTTGCAATTTTGAGCATTTGAAATGTGACTAAATACAGCAAAATAACCGTTTAGTCATATTTATTTACGGTAAAATTAACTCTTTTTTTTTTACAAAATTTACGTAAGCAGCCTCAAAATTGCAATCAGTGAAAAATTAAGTTAAAGCCCTGCTGTTAGTTTGTGTACTGTCCGTAGTTAGTTTCTCTTTCAGTTAATCTACCTCAGCCGCTGAAAATGTGTAATTGTTATTTTTATTTATTTATTTATTCATCATTATCATCATCATCATCATTATTATTATTTATTTATTATAATTATTTTTTTGTTAGTACTGTAGGGACAGTATGACGCTATTCATATATACTGAACAAGATAAGAAACTTCCGCTAACTTTGCTTGAACATAACTTGATGAAAACAAACCGGGGGAATAATTGTTATATATGCGTTTAAAGAGTGTTCCATGGTGCATCGTTTGGTGCAAAAATCATGGCCAGAGGTTAACAGAAACTGGGAGAAATTTTGACCAAGTGTGGTAGGGGTTAAAAAAAAAATTCCACTTAATAACGGGTATGACCACCTCTTGAATTGACCACTGCAGTGCATCGCAGGCGCATAGACTAAAGTGTTGATTTCTGCCTGTGGAATATTGTTCCATTCCTGAATGAGCGCTTGACGAACTTCGTTGACGTTAGCGGGTGGGTTGGGACGACGCCTCAATCGTCTGTCCAGACTATCCCAGACATGCTCGATGGGGTTGAGATCAGGACTTTTAGCGGGCCAGCCATCAATGAAATCAATGTTATTTGTCCTAAGAAAATTTACAGTGTCTCTAGCTGTATGAGAGGTGGCATTATCATGCTGAAAAATCGAGATGTTGGCGTTGTTATGGAACAGAGGAATGACGTGATGAGTGAGAATGTCATCGCGGTAACGTTGAGCATTTAACTTGCCATCAATGACGACTAGTGGTGAACGATAACCATGGGCAGTGACTGCCCAGACCATGACAGAACCTCCACCCCTGAAACGATCTCGTTCAAGAACACAACAGTCAGCATAGCGTTCATTTCTCCTACGGTAGACGCGCACCCTGCCATCACCACGTTGTAAAGAAAATCTGGATTCATCCGAAAAAAGAACGGTATTCCAGCGTCGCCGTATCCAACGAGTGTGTACACGTGCCCAATTAAGACGATTTAGACGATGACGTTGCGTTAAAACGCATCCGACGTAAGGACGTCGTGCATGTAAACCGTTCTCCCACAGACGATTACGAACAGTTTGCCCACTGATTCGGTTATTATGAAGCCCAGGTGTGTTAGCAGCAGTAGCAGTGGCAGTTTGGAATCGATTGCGCAAATGCGTGTTCATGATATAGCGGCCTTGACCACGCGTTGTAACACGCGGACGTCCACGACGTGGCAAGTCGTTGGTGCTTCCTGTCGTTCGTATCGCTCGACTAGAACTCCCAACATGCCTTGCAACGTTTTCTGTCGACATGCCAGCATCAAGCATGCCAATCGCCCGTTCGCGTAAATTATTGGGTATTCTTGGCATACTAAAAATGCTACAATGTAAAAAACGTAATTTGTTTTTACAAATTTTGAAGCGTTCTCGTTCACTTGACAACAATGTCAGTAAGACAAGTAAAACACTTTGACCGAATACTACACGGGACATGTCGAACCATGCATGCACGTGCAAATTGAATTTCACGTTGTCGACGATTAACAGTGCAAAAATAATCGATAAAATTCATGAATCCTGATAATACAGCTCAAGGCTAATACTACCTATATAATTTCATTACACAATGAATTCTTTAACACAACAAATACTATATGTACAAATCGGAAGTTTCTTTTTTTTTCAGTATATCTATGGAAAACGTACACAAAAGGGTCCGCTAAATTCATATACTCCCCCACCCCTCCACTGTTCAGAAAATGCACTGTTCGTACAGTACTTAGTATGTATTCATCCTGTTCCAGATGGTTCGGTAATATGGATCAATCAAATGCATGTACTTATTTACCGCCTATATACATTTTTACTGTGAATATAGCCAGCCCTCGGTTAGTGAAGGCGATAGACATGGCCTTCGTATATATGGTTACATCGTATATAAACACGGTCTAGTTCAGAGTATTCTTTAAAAATGTAACAATTCCTATCCCAAGTCAGCTGTTATGGCATATTTTGTATAATAATGAATTTGACAAGGTGGAAAATGACGGTGTTTGTGATCCAGATGTTTAGAGTTTTTCGCGTACGACTAACAATAAATTTACTTATAGATGTAAAGGCCTAACTAGTCGGGATTGTCGACGTTTAACATGCTTCTGTTACTAAAATAAATTAATGTATAAGCTTATTATCATTCAGTACATGTTTCTATTATTTTTTAATAACTTATTTTCTTCTTTTTTTCTTTTTCTATTTACCCTACGTCGCAGAGGACGGTCAAGCGTTCTCGTTACACGAGCTTGGTAAATCAATTGGCACAGCGGTTATTCGGGGAATGCCCGTCACGTGACTCAAAATAATACGTCACACCTCTGCTCTCCAAATAGCCGTTATTTTTCTCAGAATTATGGACCGTACCCATAATTCAATTTAAAAAAAAATATATATCAATAATAAGTGTGATATGGTGGTTATGTAGATGGTTCAATAAAGTATTTTTAGGTATAAATCAAATGTATATATTGTCATATAATATCTTGTTGGGTCAATAATTAGGTCAATCATCTGTGAGAGAGCGCGTTTAACACACAAGAGAAAGACATGATATGAGGTATTTTCAGGCCACCTTATTCATATTCCTTTATAAGTACATTTCTTTTAACTTTATCAAATTTTTCATTCCATATAAAATGACATAGTGTGGACTGTAATTCTTTTAAATAATGAAGTGGTGGATCTGGGAGGACTGTCAAAAGTTGAATTAAAATTGGTAATGCCAGTGATTTTATTACAGTTGTTTTTTTCCAATTATAGATATTTTTTCTGAAAGACCAATCGTTTAAGAGTTTTTTAAAAGATTGACATTTATCCCTAAAATTCTCAGAATAGTTCTCAACTTTCATTACATTGTATTTAATACCGAGAAGTTTAAATTTCCCATCATGATTCCATATAATATTTCTATTTGTATTGTATTCCACACCACAACCCCGTCTTGCTCCAATCCATATAGCTTGTGTTTTATCAAAATTTGCTCTCAGACCAGAACAGGCGGCGAATTTGTCTACTAAAAGAAGTGCTCTATTCAGGGAGTGTTCCGTGTCATCCAACATAAGGGATGTACCATCAGCATATTGCGTGATAAGATATTCTGTATTATTAATTTTAATTCCATTAATATTGGGGTCGTATTTTAACGCTGTACTTAAAAATTCAACTGCTATTATGAATAGATTGGTGACAGTGGGTCGCCTTGTCTGACCCCCCTTTCTATTGGGAAAAAAAGGAGACAAATGTCCATTATTTAGTATGCAACTCGATACATTACAATAAAAAGTATTGAACCACTGGGCAGTGGACGGACCAAAACCAATGAATCGTAAAATATTTTTTAATAAAAGACCATTCTAAAGAATCAAAAGCTTTTTCAAAATCTAAAAGAAGAAGAATTCCAGGAATTTCTTCATCCTCTGGTTTTTTTAGTAAATCCAGTTCATTCTCCAATATATCGATTTTTCATAAAAACATATTGTGTTTCAATAATTATATCACTTAAAATACTTGTAATTCGATTAGCAATTGCTACAAATGCACTTTTATAATCAACATTAAGTAGAGATATAGGACGCCAATTTTTCAAGAAGTATTTGGGTTTTCTTTCTTTTAGGATACAAGTAATTATTCCCTGTTTTTGTGTTACGGACAAACATTCATGTTCATAACCATAGTTTAAGGAACGTATCATATATACCTGTAAATCGCGCCAAAAAAACTTGTAAAATTCAGCAGTAAAACCATCAAGACCAGGAGATTTACCATTTTTCATATTTTTCAATGAAATACTACATTCTGCGTATGTTAATAATCATTCTAATTTATCACTTTTATCTTTGTCTAAAAAATTAATAAAAGGATTATCATAGTTACAAAAGGTGTTTTCACTGTCTTCTGATATATTGTCAATGTCAAATACAGTGACGTGGATTGATGTCAATTTCCGAAACCACGACTGTCGCAAGCGTGAAGCTAGCGACTCGTGACGTCAGTAGTGTGCAATAACAGTTTTCAAGGTATTGTTATTACCCAGGCAATAAAGATTACGTGGAGAAAATACGACATTTATGTAACCGTTTATTGTAGACCATATGGTAATACATACCTACCTACATACATACCTACATACACACACACAAACACATACATACATACATACATACAATATTACATATATATATATTCTTCCTGAATATTTTTGGGCTCCTTGTCACTAGAAACAGGGGAGCCGCAATGTATTGTATGTATTGCCCCCCTTCCCAAGTCCCCCACTGGTTGTGCTTGCCCTGGTTTCATCTTAATGTTATTTGAAAGATGAATTTGTTGACAAACAAAAACACAAACAAGGATGGCAATATTGACTATTTTAATTCCGTTAATAACACAGTTTTGACAGTACTGATTGAGGCAAACGTCTCAGAAAACGTCCATTCTAAGTTTACAAAGACAGCTCTATTCCACAAAGTCAGGAGCAAGTGGAACTGCCACGTCCCAGATGACAACATCTATTCGTCTTATCCCCTCCCCTCCCTCATTGCATCGTCGGCTGCCATTCCTTACCAACACAACCTATAGGATGTCCAAGATGTCCTCTAAGACTGCCAAAAATCATCTAAGACTGCCAAAACATCATCTAGATGGAAGCCTTTCTCGGGATAAATCAAATCAAACTTGCATGTGTGAATTAATTATTTGATAATTCAAGGGGTGCTTAATGAATTTCCCTCTATATACATTAAAAAGCGAAATAGTGGACTACTCTCATTTAATTGTTAAACTTTCACAGAGTGTACAATGTACTTTGAAACTGTAAAAATAACCAGTTCTGGCTGTTATCCCTTGAGTGAATAAACACTGATGTGTACACAGACGTCTGTTACAGATTTAACTGAATAGTATGCAGTGTGTTGCTAGGAAAGTAATATTTCAAAAGGAGGCCTTAATTTCATGTCGCATTTTAGTCACTCTCATTCATTTAGAAACACTTTAATTTCAAGATCTACAGTAAACTGAAAAGATTAATAATGAAATGTATTTTTATATTTTCTTGATCGTTTTAATTTTTCAGATATTCCACTAGATAAACTAAATTTCGCTGCTTCAAGAAGAAACTTGACTGTCCTTCAAGATGTTCTTAAGAATCTACCAAAAGAGACAGATCCACGTCATCTCAAAGATTCGCGTCAAGCCACGCCCCTTCATTACGCCGCCCAATCAGGTCGTTTAGATGCCTGTGAGAAGCTGATTGGTCAGTTTGGACGGGACTTTATCTACATGAAGGACATGAACATGCGCACACCACTCCACTGCGCCCTGACATTTAACAAGATCGACGTCGTCGTTTACCTGTTACAGCTGAGTCCTGATCTGGACTGCTACGACGTGTACGGCCTCAGTTGCAGGCGGATGTTGTTGACGTTGAACAATAAATCTACGGAGATGATGTTACCTAGACTTGATCCAGGTCTTCTGGATGATATACTCGTCCTCCATTTCGCCTGTTACGCAATCCAGTTCAAGATGATTGGATTAGCGAAGACCTACTGTCGATACGTTCTTCCCTTTGAGAGCTCCTTCTACAGACCCCCTCTGCATCTAGCAGCAGAGCTGGGTGATGAGGAAATAGTCAAGATACTGCTCGAAGAGACGAATGTAAAACAGTCGAACCAGGGATGGGAATCTGGCGTGGAGTCCACGTATGATGATGATGCTAATCCAAATGGAGAATCGTCTACACGTCATGACCCACGAGATAAAGACCCAGATGGATATCTGCCTTTCCATTATGCTTGTCAACACGGACATGCTAATGTTGTTTCACTACTTTATTTTCAAGACATGGAAAATGCAGACTTTGTCAAGGGGATTCATTTGGCTGTATCATGGAAGAGAAATAATGTTCTTGAGATATTGCCATCTCTGAGTGAAGATTTTCAGATCAATTCTACAACTAAGGCAATGCTTGTAAATCAGATAGAACGGAACTTTTCAAATCTAGCAATGCGTTGTCTCCCTTGCTTAAAAAATGAGAAACATTTGCTGAACAGGTTTCTTCAGCAAGCAGCGTATCATGGAGAAGTCGATGTATTGAAATGGCTGCTAAACCAAGGAGTAGAGATTGATCTGGGGGACTTAATGGGTAGAACAGCTCTACACGATGCAGTACAGTCAAATCATAATAAAATCGTCAACGTTCTGCTACAAAATGGAGCAAACCCGGACATTTGTGATTGGAGACAATCCACTCCACTACATTACGCTTGCTCTTTGGGTAACCTTGAAACAGTCAGACTATTAATTGAGTGTGACAATATTAATCCAGGACTACAAAATTCACTTGGAAGGACCCCTGCTATGGAAGCAGCAAGCAATAAACACAACGAACTAGTGCTCTATCTTACTGAAAACCACCTAGAAAGAATGAATCATAATGCAGTTGATGTCAATAAACACAGCTTGCTGCATTACATTCCATTTTTGAATGACAAGACAGCGGAAGCTTTGATCAGTAAACTTTCATCAGTGTCAGAGTCATTCACAGCTGCTCGGCCTGTTAAGCATATTTCTGTCGTCAACCTTTACGAAATCTGGACAGACTGGTTTCATATCCATCGTGATGTTGAGTGTCCACAGATGACAAGACCAAAGAAAGCATCTATAACAGCTACGCAAATGAGATGTACAAGATGTGCCAAAACGTGGACCAAGCTTGGGACCAGCAGCAAGTAAGACGAATTTGCTCTCTAAATTATTGGGGGGGGGGAGGGGGGGGGGGGGGGGGGGGATTTAATATTTTGCTTATCTCTCTTATACTTTCTCGAATAGTGTATTCATTTTAGTCCATTTATCCTGCAATCATTACATATATTGGCAAGATATGATGTCTAGCAAAATATAGGTCACGTGTCATAATACCGACTCGACTGGAGTATTTCTAAGTAGAATTCCAATAACATACACCTTAATTCATTCGTTTCAGTGACGTTTTGTGTCACGATAAAGATACATAGCTTGAATATTTATTTATGAATTAAAATTAGAAACGTTTTTTGAATGGGAAAATATAAAGAATGGCATTGTGTGCCTTGCATAAGCCCCGCTAGTTTGATGGCACTTATTTTGCGCACAAAAACTGGAACGATGATTTCCCAACTGTTTTATTTTTAATTGGAGGATAAATAAAATACCTAATTATTGTTTTACTATATTAGCTTTATCCTGCTCGGGTGGAATGGCTCTGCCTCGCAGTACATGTTCACTCTAACCGTCGCAGAATAAAGCCAGTATCTTAAGATGGTAACCAGTGAATCTCTAAGTATGTGTACTATTATTTTTTTCTATTTGTTTTCCAGTATGTCAAAGCCTATGTGATACAAGTAGGAAACATCTGAATTAGTTTATTTTGTGCAACTGTTCAGGTTCAGGGAGTCCTGCAAAGTCTCCCTCTCTCTCTGTCTGTCTCTCTCTCTCTCTCTCTCTCTCTCTCTCTCTCTCTCTCTCTCTCTCTCTCTCTCTCTCTCTCTCTCTGTTTCTCTCTCTCTCTCTGTTTCTCTCTCTCTCTCTCTCTCTCTCTCTCTCTCTCTCTCTCTCTCTCTCTCTCTCTCTCTCTCTCTCTCTCTCTCTCTCTCTCTCTCTCTCTCTCTCTCTCTCTCTCTCTCTCTCTCTCTCTCTCTCTCTCTAGCTGTGTGTGTGTTTGTGTACGTATGTTTGTGCTCGTGTGTGCGTGCGTGTATGCAATACCATGGATATATTTTGCTTAGATAATAAATATATATGAATATGATTTTGAATGTCATACTGGTTTTGGTTTTACCCTCGAAATAATATCCATAACACACTGCTACTCATTGTGTGATTTTAGATGGCTCCATTACTGTCGGATGGTAAACAAAGATGGCATTCTGCAAACAGGGAAATTTAGTGATGAAGATGTAATCTCATGCCAAACGTTATCGAGACCCTTTGAACAGTTTTCTGCAGACAAAGTTGAAGATATTTCATTACTTCAGCTATTGATACTACACAACAGATCAGATCTCATCCAGATGGTTGCTGATTTTCTGCCAGAAGTATTCCGGAAAGAAGTCAAGCCCGCAGCAGTCCTAGCAGCTAAAGTTTGGTCACTAGACTCTCTCGTGTCACTTGATAAGATCATTACGTTTACGAAAGATCAACTAGATTCCCTGTTGATTGCAGCGCTTGTTAACGACACATTTGACCAACACGAAGATGCCAAACAACTTGCAGTGGTTAAGCAGCTGCTTAAGATGGCAGCAACTCCAAATTATATACCAACAGATTTGGAAATATATAGTGGCTTTGTCTTCTCTGCAAGAGAAAAAGACGTTCTTTTCTATACTCCATTAGAAATTGCTGCTTTGAAACAAAACGAAAACATGATTGACCTTTTGTTAAACCACCAGGCATCAACACTTACATGCTTTGCCATACACTTTGCCGTGTGGAAGGGGAATGCAAAAATTGCCAGTACCTTGTTAGCCCATCGTGAAAATGAACTTCGATCAGGTGCTAATACTGATGGTATCACAGGACCCATTGGCGAATACACACGCATCTGTGCACAAGGTATATTCCAGGCAGCAGCGTTCAGTCCACATAAAAGTGAGGAACTCTTTTCAATATTAATCGGCCTATCTTCCAACCTGTTGCAATCAAAAGCCTTGCTGACAAACCACATGGTCAGGAAGAGCAGGCCAGACATTTCACAGCTGTCACCAGTGAAGATGTTCACGTTCAGACTCGTGGATGAAGAACTGTTAACCATGCTTCCTTTGACAAATATGATACAGGGTGTATCAGAATGCTCTCGTAAACTAAGTTTCGATGATGTCATGTGCAAATTTGTCATTGCAAATGTCCACTTAGGAGAAGTTCGCATAAAGAAAAACAGTTCTATCCACTGTGTATGTCAAGCTTTTGTTGCTGCGATACAAAAAAGACTTTGGAAAGTCGTTAATAGTCTACTGATCCACGGTGGATCAATTCTGTGGAAGTGTTTGCTTTCCAAAAGCAGCACGTGTTTTAGATATGTATATTTTGAAGATACGACAGAACAATTGCCAATTATGTTGACTTTATGGCAGGACTTCTTGAAATATGCGCCACTAAACACACAAGAGAACTTCTTCCAGATGGGTAAGAATGTTATGAAAAGCTTGGATCTTCAAGACATACAGCAGGATATCATGAGGAAAAGCAAAACTGATGACACTGAAAGTAGCATCTCGGATATTCTGTGTTATATAGCATGGTTTCATGTAGAAAAATCTCCTCCAAAAGTAAAACCCTTGGTAGCTGCTAAACTTGTTCATGTACTTCCAAAATTATTTCCCAGATACATATCTGAAGTAAGTTCTGTCTCAGTCAACTGGTTCTCGGCCGTGACCAGGTATGAAATAAAAAGGATTTTTGTATCAAACACCAACATAAATATAAGAAAAGCCTTTCGAATTCTTCAAACAAGTACAAAGGAAGCAAGACTAATGATGTCATTGAGCGAACTAATCCCAGCTGAACTGGAATATATGAAGGTAAATGAAATTTCACTGCAACAGTATGCAGCTTTTCGTGGAGACTTGGACTTGGCAAAGAGTTGCCTATCTGCAGTAGACCCACTGTCTGTGGATTCTACAGGGAAGGACAATGTTGCTCCTCTATCTATTGCTGCTGCTGATGGAGATGCTCAGATGGTGGATCTTCTTTTGAAGCACGGCCACGTGGTAGAACAACAGACTCTCGGTGCTGTCTGCAGTGGGAAAGATGTTTTAAGTAAGTATAGTCTGTGTGTAAAAATGTGTTCTATAAATCTTTGAATAGAAGTCTAGGCTTGTTCTTGCACGATAAAATAGATGTTTAACGATACCCAGGCATGAAAAACACACCGGCTACTGAGTGTCAAACTATGTAAATCCAAAACATAAAGTGATGATCAATATCAATATAAAAAATTAACAGTTAAATAAAAACACAGTGTAAAGAATTGTGCGAAAAATACAAATATCACAGATAGGTAATATTAAAATTTAGAATAAAAGTCAGTATCAAGTAAAAATTGTAATAAAAGTTCTGGATGAAATCAAAAGGATTCCATCACATTTCTTTGACCAAATATATTTTTTCTCGATTACGATGCTCCACTCAAGGGAGCCTTCTAATTGTTTTTGTGTAACATTTTCTAACATACTGGTATACTTCTTAACAACAAAGTCGACTGCCTATCTACAATTATTTTACTTAGATATTGTGTGGCATTGAAAATATAAAATTATTATATGAACGAAAGTATAAGCTAGAATAGCGAAAACAGTCATTTATGTAAGACAGGCTTCTATTCAAGGCAGGCCTCTATGGAGGGTGTTCCTTATATAATGAGTAATGTTTGTCTCAAAAGTTATCTGATGAATTGGCATGTGCCTTTATAAGGAGTACTGAAAAAATATATATAATCTGTGTCAAAAAGTGTCCGATGAATTGGTATATAACTATAAGGAACAATGCTAAAACTTGCTTAAAAGCATATTTAGCTTTAAATCTGAACAAACATAATCAGGGCCGTATCTCTGTACAATGTAGTGTTGAATGGGTATTTGAGAAAATAGAGGTTGATTCCATAAATCTCCATCTAGTGCCTTGACTATAGGAGGACATATACCAACTTCAATAACATTTTTCAGAAAACAAATTCAATATAGATAAACATGTTTTTTGACAAATTACTATCAAATTGCATAGGTTAAATCTCTCTTTTTTGACGCAGTGATACAGGCAACTGCTGTCAAAGGCAAGGTAAAGGAACTGCATGTGTAGTTATGTGTTTAATTTCAGTTGTCTGCATATCATTTGTTAAGGACGATCACCTGATAATGGATCATGGAAGCAATCACGACTTTGCTTAACATCCTTTTGACTGGTTTTTATTTTGTAAAGATACTATTTTGATATCAGAATACAGTTTTATCATTCAGATTTATATAGTAATAATTCAAGTGTATCTACTTCTTCTTTGTTCTGACTTTGAAATATATATATTTTTTAATTATGAAGAGTTTTGGTAGAATGTGGGGTTTTTCTTATAATTGTTTTGTTTTTGTTGTTGGCACAGAATTAATGGCATGGGTCCATAGCGTTACACCAACAGAAGAAAGAAAATTGCAAATTTTGAAGAAACTTCAGTCAAGGTATTTAATACTTTATAACAATAAAATGTGTTGAAATCACTTTAGTATCGATAACGAAATGATATATGAAAAATCGTTCTCATCTAATTCTGTCATGGTAACAATTTTAAATAGACAATGATAAAATGAAAACTGAAAACACTTCATTAATTACTTATGCACTGCCTTCGAACTGAGGGTGTGACAGTATTCATATTAGCTATGATAAATTGCTCATTCATTTTTGTGGATGTTATCATTGGATGTCAAATGTCATGCTACTTGATACAACATTCTACCATTGTAACTCATATTTTGTATCTCATTGTATGATAGATTTTAAAATATGCATATATAATTGTCTACAATGTTATGTTTATAATGACAAGTTCCAAACCCTCAGACCTGCAATAGTTAGTTCACGTGAATGCTTTAAAATGTTCTTTTTAACCTTCAGCCAAACCTTTTGGTTAGACCATGAAAATAAGGGAACAGTTTTAAAGACGGCGATATCCAAAGGATATTGGAATATATCAGAGTACCTGCTGAAAAATGAAGAACATCGTACACATTTTGCATTGTACCCAAAGTAAGAACATTGTTATTTGCAATTAAATACCTGGTTTGATATATACCTTTAGCACGTAGTTGTAACTGTAATATCCGGGCTGGGTGCTACCAAAATTCTATAATAGTTAGCAGATTACACAGTGTTCAATATATTTGCAAATAACAACTATCACAAAGTACAAAGAAAGTAGTTGCCTTTTAATAAATGATCAAGCAGCCTAAACAGGCAAGATTCGGGACTGCCCCAAATATTGTATAATCTGCAGTACATCGATACTGTGAAAAATATGAATCAACCACTATTTTGCTAAATGCCCATTCGACTCTGCATTGCATTACATATAAAATTATTCTAAGAAGAGAGAGAAAGAGAGAAAGAGGGGGGGGGGGGGGGGGGAAGACAGACAGACAGATAGAGAGAATGGTCATTTAATATGCAAATATGATTGACATTAACACACACAACTATTGAGATATAACTATGTTAATACTATTGCAATTGCCTTCAGTGCAAAATATATCTTATTACTTCTATAATATAACCATTTATATTACAGAATGTCGATGACCAAACTGCTTACAGAAGCTCCCACTACACTGTGTCGTCTGCTATTAAACACATACAAAGCTGACGTGTTAGCTTGCATGGAGGATGAAGGTGGGCAGATGCTGACGAGCATGAGCAGAATGAGGACAGATGATACAGTGGACCTGCTTCTGAAGGTTCTCTTTGAAGACTCTGACGAATCTGTGATGTGCAAGCAACTAGCAAAATACTTGTCCTACTGTGATAACCATAATGATACTGCACTTCACTACCTCTGTCAAAAAGGCAAATATGATGCAGTGTCCTTCATCACAAAAAAGCTTGGTAGAACAGGACACCGATCAGTTGGAAATATCCTCAATATGATAGATAGATCTCTGGCAACACCTCTGTGGTACGCCATGGCAGGCCAGCACTGGGACGTTGCTGAGCAGGTTCTACTTAATGGAGGGGGACTGTCATTACTGCGATCTGTACCAGACTGGAAACCAAAAAGGAGATTCAGTGTTAGTAGAGCTCAAGGTAAAGTACAATCAACACCAAAGTGGAGTGTTACTGCAAATGCCTGGAAAGGATGGTCTTCTTGTCAAACAGCTTTTGCTCTGTCTCCAGGCAGTAAAACATTTCAATTATACCAACAGCCACCACCATTGGTAAACGGACCACGTCATCCTAGAGAGCCACGCATTATTGTAACTCAAATAAAGCCTAAGCACAATGACCAAACTGTCAGAAGACGACAAAGGATTGATTATCTATTGTTACTGTGGAGATTCAGTGAAAACACTTCTTCAACGATGGTTCATGCTGCAGCAGCACATGGGAATGTAGAGTTGATGGAGTCTCTGTTGAAGCTGTCAACATATAAATCAGTGTCTGAGATTTGCAGAGACCGCTCACCTCTGCTGTTCGCTGTGAGAAATGGCCAGATATTAATAGCTGAAATATGTACCGAGAGAGGACTATGCTCAAAGAATGAACCTGACTTGTTGGATGTATTTGCAGTGTGTCTGTGTGAAGCCTATGGATTTACAAATGTGACAACAGAAATAGCAATACAAACCAAGAAATACAAATATATCGAAAAAATAGCCACTGATTTAAAACATATTTCAAATGAAATGACAAAGCGGTTTAAGCTTTTGAAGACATTGTTTAATTCTAAAACTGATGGATTAAAGGAAACTTCTCTTGAAAAGTTGGCAAGACTAGTTTTGAAACACAATACTGGGTCTGTTCCTGTTAGTCTGTTGTTTGCCTTTGCTCTTGTTGGAAAATCGTTGCTTGCTCACGTCTTTGAGCAGCTGATAGGTGACCGTTCTGCACGAGCTAAAATGTACTCCAGGAAGATCACGTCACATCTCACTGTACTAGATCTGATCTTTGTCCTGGCAAGACGCAATGTAGGCAAACGCGACAGTACTGATATGCATGAAAGAACTCAGATATTAAAACTGATAAGTGCTGATACTGAAATATCATTAAAACCAGATATACTCGAGATAGCCGTGAATAAAAACCTGTTTTCTATGCTTGATGTTGTCGTACAAGACTGTATCAAGAGAGGTATTCACTTCAAGATCAATACACATTGGGATTCACACCTGCTGAACTCAGGGAAAGTAGGACTAGAGGTCAGTGTGAAAAGCTTAATTCTGTGGATGGACCAACAGTCATCGTCAATGGATTCAGCAGGACAAAAACAAGTCCAGTTCCTACTTGAAACTCTCCTCTCTGTATGTTGTCTACATGGACACACACCACTCGTGGAACATCTGCTACAGCATGGGGTTTCAGTATCTGCAGTTGTGACTAACATTCCCTCAAAGCGAAACCCAAGAGGTGCCATTGACTGTGCTGTGCTTAGTGGCAAGTGGGAAGTAGTTGACATTTGTTTGAAAGCTTTTGGAGAAGAGTGGGAAATGCCAAATACACACTGTCTTCATATTGCTGCTGCTTTTTGTAGCACTGACATACTGGAGAAACTTTTAAAATCAAAGCGATATTCTCGATTATTAACGAATAGTTTTTCTGAAGAACTCACACTTACAGCTGCAAAACACGGACATGAACCAAACTGCCTTCACTTAATGTTAAATAGAGTTTTTGATCTGTTGAAAACGGATGAGATGCATTTTACTTTATTGCATTATGCATGCATTTATAACATGAAGCAGCTAGCTGAAAACATTATTAAATCTAAAAAAGAGGCTTTGCAACTGAAAGATGATGCACAAATGACTCCTCTTGATATTGCACGATCCATGGGGAACACTGACCTAGCACGTCTGCTAGCAGCACAACTAGATTTATCTAAAACACACAGTACAGAGATGAATCACATAGGCTGGTGA